>NW_006256789.1:136984-177617 GCF_000478725.1 Eutrema salsugineum | reverse complement strand
GGTCTTGTCTCCTTTGGTTATCAGCAGCACGTCTAGGGAGTTGATTTCCCTCTCCACCGACTTGTGGCTGGTCATCTGCTTCATGGACAGCCTCTCGGTCATATTCGTGAATGGAATCACAATCATCATCATCTCCGTAGTGACCATCTTGATCACGGTTTAACGGATTTTCCCGATGGGAATTTGGATCGGCCATCTTGAGCGTTCTTCGTCTGAGTCTCCAAAGTTCTTTTCGTGTGTGTCGATCTCATCTAGGGGTGGTACAATGTTGGCAGGATTTCTCCTAGTTGTCATGCAGCTGAGAGCAAAGCAAAGATAAAAAGAGAAGTTGGAAAAGCTCCAGCAGAACTCGAAAATCTTGTTGTCTAGAATTGAATTAGATTAAGAATCAAATCAACAGCAGACATATCCCCGGCAACGGGGTCAAAAACTTGATGTGGGTGCAGTGGGCAACTACAAGTTTTACCCAAAAAACTGCAAGTGCACAGCAAACGCAGTAGTACTTAGGGATCGAATCCACAAGGATTTGTCTGTTGAGGACTCCTAACTGATGCTAAAATCAATTGTTTGGTTGTCACGGAATCTAAATACGCACGAAATTAAAGAGGCTTGAAAAATCAATTGAAAACTATAAGAAAAACGGTGTTGGGTTTAGGGTTTATCTCTAGGGTTCATAATCTATGACATAGAAAATTCAGGTAAAGATTTTCTATGATTCTGAAACTAGGATAGACACTTATAAGATTAGTCAACTTTCGTCACCCTAATCATATAATCACTTAAACTCAGGAATTAACTCTTGTTCTCATGCCAGAATAAGATCATGCATTTTACATCGGAATTCATCTTAGCTTACGTAACCTCCATAGGTAGCTTTCGTCTCTTACGACGGGACATCCATAGCTGAATAACTGATCTATTTTAAAAGTGTTGGTGAGGTGCATCAAAATCAGCAATAAGTCTATTGCGGGGTTGTCTTCTCGCAGGATTGACAAGTTGTCTAGCTTGATTTCCTCCTATTCCATTAGGTGGAACAATGTTTTCATCATCCCTTAGCTCTTTGGGATCGACCTGGTCTTGTCTCCTTTGGTTATCAGCGGCACGTCTAGCGAGTTGATTTCCCTCTCAACCGACTTGTGGCTGGTCATCTGCTTCATGGACAGCCTCTCGGTCATATTCGTGAATGGAATCACGATCATCATCATCTCCGTAGTGACCATCTTGATCACAGTTTAACGGATTTTCCCGATGGGCATTTGGATCGGCCATCTTGAGCGTTCTTCGTCTGAGTCTCCAAAATTCTTTTCGTGTGTGTCGATCTCATCTAGGGGTGGTACAATGTTGGCAGGATTTCTCCTAGTTGTCATGCAGCTGAGAGCAAAGCAAAGATAAAAAGAGAAGGTGGAAAAGCTCCAGCAGAACTCGAAAATCTTGTGGTCTAGAATTGAAATTAGATTAAGAAATCAAATCAACAGCAGACAAATCCCCGGCAACGGGGTCAAAAACTTGATGTGGGTGCAGTGGGCAACTACAAGTTTTACTACCCAAAAAACTGCAAGTGCACAGCAAACGCAGTAGTACTTAGGGATCGAATCCACAAGGATTTGTCTGTTGAGGTCTCCTAACAGATGCTAAAATCAATTGTTTGGTTGTCACTGAATCTAAATAAGCACGAAATTAAAGAGGCTTGAAAAATCAATTGAAAACTATAAGAAAAACGGTGTTGGGTTTAGGGTTTATCTCTAGGGTTCATAATCTATGACATAGGAAATTCAGGTAAGGATTTTCTATGATTCTGAAACTAGGATAGACACTTATAAGATTAGTCAACTTTCGTCACCCTAATCATATAATCACTTAAACTCAGGAATTAACTCTTGTTCTCATGCCGGAATAAGATCATGCATTTTAGATCGGAATTCATCTTAGCTTACGTAACCTCCATAGGTAGCTTTCGTCTCTTACGACGGGACATCCATAGCTGAATAACTGATCTATTTTAAAAGTGTTGGTGAGGTGCATCAAAATCAGCAATAAGTCTATTGCGGGGTTGTCTTCTCGCAGGATTGACAAGTTGTCTAGCTCGATTTCCTCCTATTCCATTAGGTGGAACAATGTTTTCATCATCCCTTAGCTCTTTGGGATCGACCTTGTCTTGTCTCCTTTGGTTATCAGCGGCACGTCTAGGGAGTTGATTTCCCTCTCCACAGACTTGTGGCTGGTCATCTGCTTCATGGACAGCCTCTCAGTCATATTCGTGAATGGAATCACGATCATCATCATCTCCGTAGTGACCATCTTGATCACGGTTTAACGGATTTTCCCGATGGGCATTTGGATCGGCCATCTTGAGCGTTCTTCGTCTGAGTCTCCAAAGTTCTTTTCGTGTGTGTCGATCTCATCTAGGGGTGGTACAATATTGGCAGGATTTCTCCTAGTTGTCATGCAACTGAGAGCAAAGCAAAGATAAAAATAGAAGTTGGAAAAGCTCCAGCAGAACTCGAAAATCTTGTGGTCTAGAATTGAAATTAGATTAAGAAATCAAATCAACAGCAGACAAATCCCCGGCAACGGGGTCAAAAACGTGATGTGGGTGCACTGGGCAACTACAAGTTTTACCCAAAAAACTGCAAATGCACAGCAAACGCAGTAGTACTTAGGGATCGAATCCACAAGGATTTGTCTGTTGAGGACTCCTAACTGATGCTAAAATCAATTGTTTGGTTGTCACTGAATCTAAATAAGCACGAAATTAAAGAGGCTTGAAAAATCAATTGAAAACTATAAGAAAAACGGTGTTGGGTTTAGGGTTCATAATCTATGACAAAGGAAATTCAGGTAAGAATTTTCTATGATTCTGAAACTAGGATAGACACTTATAAGATTAGCCAACTTTCGTCACCCTAATCATATAATCACTTAAATTCAGGAATTAACTCTTGTTCTCATGCCGGAATAAGATCATGCATTTTAGATCGGAATTCATCTTAGCTTACGTAACCTCCATAGGTAGCTTTCGTCTCTTACGACGGGACATCCATAGCTGAATAACTGATCTATTTTAAAAGTGTTGGTGAGGTGCATCAAAATCAGCAATAAGTCTATTGCGGGGTTGTCTTCTCGCAGGATTGACAAGTTGTCTAGCTCGATTTCCTCCTATTCCATTAGGTGGAACAATGTTTTCATCATCCCTTAGCTCTTTGGGATCGACCTTGTCTTGTCTCCTTTGGTTATCAGCGGCACGTCTAGGGAGTTGATTTCCCTCTCTACCGACTTGTGGCTGGTCATCTGCTTCATGGACAGCCTCTCGGTCATATTCGTGAATGGAATCACGATCATCATCATCTCCGTAGTGACCATCTTGATCACGGTTTAACGGATTTTCCCGATGGGCATTTGGATCGGCCATCTTGAGCGTTCTTCGTCTGAGTCTCCAAAGTTCTTTTCGTGTGTGTCGATCTCATCTAGGGGTGGTACAATGTTGGCAGGATTTCTCCTAGTTGTCATGCAGCTGAGAGCAAAGCAAAGATAAAAAGAGAAGTTGGAAAAGCTCCAGCAGAACTCGAAAATCTTGTTGTCTAGAATTGAAATTAGATTAAGAAATCAAATCAACAGCAGACAAATCCCCGGCAACGGGGTCAAAAACTTGATGTGGGTGCAGTGGGCAACTACAAGTTTTACTACCCAAAAAACTGCAAGTGCACAGCAAACGCAGTAGTACTTAGGGATCGAATCCACAAGGATTTGTCTGTTGAGGTCTCCTAACAGATGCTAAAATCAATTGTTTGGTTGTCACTGAATCTAAATAAGCACGAAATTAAAGAGGCTTGAAAAATCAATTGAAAACTATAAGAAAAACGGTGTTGGGTTTAGGGTTTATCTCTAGGGTTCATAATCTATGACATAGGAAATTCAGGTAAGGATTTTCTATGATTCTGAAACTAGGATAGACACTTATAAGATTAGTCAACTTTCGTCACCCTAATCATATAATCACTTAAACTCAGGAATTAACTCTTGTTCTCATGCCGGAATAAGATCATGCATTTTAGATCGGAATTCATCTTAGCTTACGTAACGTCCATAGGTAGCTTTCGTCTCTTACGACGGGACATCCATAGCTGAATAACTGATCTATTTTAAAAGTGTTGGTGAGGTGCATCAAAATCAGCAATAAGTCTACTGCGGGGTTGTCTTCTCGCAGGATTGACAAGTTGTATAGCTCGATTTCCTCCTATTCCATTAGGTGGAACAATGTTTTCATCATCCCTTAGCTCTTTGGGATCGACCTGGTCTTGTCTCCTTTGGTTATCAGCGGCACGTCTAGCGAGTTGATTTCCCTCTCCACCGACTTGTGGCTTGTCATCTGCTTCATGGACAGCCTCTCGGTCATATTCGTGAACGGAATCACGATCATCATCATCTCCGTAGTGACCATCTTGATCACGGTTTAACGGATTTTCCCGATAGGCATTTGGATCGGCCATCTTGAGGGTTCTTCGTCAGAGTCTCCGAAGTTCTTTTCGTGTGTGTCGTTCTCATCTAGGGGTGGTACAATGTTGGCAGGATTTCTCCTTGTTGTCATGCTGCTGAAAGCAAAGCAAAGATAAAAATAGACGTTTGAAAAGCTCCAGCAGAACTCGAATATCTTGTGGTCTAGAATTGAAATTAGATTAAGAAATCAAATCAACACCAGACAAATCCCCGGCAACGGGGTCAAAAACTTGATGTGGGTGCAGTGGGCAACTACAAGTTTTACCCAAAAAACTGCAAGTGCACAGCAAACACAGTAGTACTTAGGGATCGAATCCACAAGGATTTGTCTGTTGAGGAATCCTAACTGATGCTAAAATCAATTGTTTGGTTGTCACTGAATCTAAATAAGCGTGAAATTAAAGAGGCTTGAAAAATCAATTGAAAACTATAAGAAAAACGGTGTTGGGTTTAGGGTTCATAATCTATGACAAAGGAAATTCAGGTAAGAATTTTCTATGATTCTGAAACTAGGATAGACACTTATAAGATTAGCCAACTTTCGTCACCCTAATCATATAATCACTTAAACTCAGGAATTAACTCTTGTTCTCATGCCAGAATAAGATCATGCATTTCAGATCGGAATTCATCTTAGCTTACGTAACCTCCGTAGGTAGTTTTTGTCTCTTACGACGGGACATCCATAGCTGAATAACTGATCTATTTTAAAAGTGTTGGTGAGGTGCATCAAAATCAGCAATAAGTCTATTGCGGGGTTGTCTTCTCGCAGTATTGACAAGTTGTATAGGTCGATTTCCTCCTATTCCATTAGGTTGAACAATGTTTTCATCATCCCTTAGCTCTTTGGGATCGACCTGGTCTTGTCTCCTTTGGTTATCAGCAGCACGTCTAGGGAGTTGATTTCCCTCTCTACCGACTTGTGGCTGGTCATCTGCTTCATGGACAGCCTCTCGGTCATATTCGTGAATGGAATCACGATCATCATCATCTCCGTAGTGACCATCTTGGTCACGGTTTAACGGATTTTCCCGATGGGCATTTGGATCGGCCATCTTGAGAGTTCTTCGTCTGAGTCTCCAAAGTTCTTTTCGTGTGTGTCGATCTCATCTAGGGGTGGTACAATGTTGGCAGGATTTCTCCTAGTTGTCATGCAGCTGAGAGCAAAGCAAAGATAAAAAGAGAAGTTGGAAAAGCTCCAGCAGAACTCGAAAATCTTGTTGGCTAGAATTGAAATTAGATTAAGAAATCAAATCAACAGCAGACAAATCCCCGGCAACGGGGTCAAAAACTTGATGTGGGTGCAGTGGGCAACTACAAGTTTTACTACCCAAAAAACTGCAAGTGCACAGCAAACGCAGTAGTACTTAGGGATCGAATCCACAAGGATTTGTCTGTTGAGGTCTCCTAACAGATGCTAAAATCAATTGTTTGGTTGTCACTGAATCTAAATAAGCACGAAATTAAAGAGGCTTGAAAAATCAATTGAAAACTATAAGAAAAACGGTGTTGGGTTTAGGGTTTATCTCTAGGGTTCATAATCTATGACATAGGAAATTCAGGTAAGGATTTTCTATGATTCTGAAACGAGGATAGACACTTATAAGATTAGTCAACTTTCGTCACCCTAATCATTTATCACTTAAACTCAGGAATTAACTCTTTTTCTCATGCCGGAATAAGATCATGCATTTCAGATCGGAATTCATCTTAGATTACGTAACCTCCATAGGTAGCTTTTGTCTCTTTACGACGGGACATCCATAGCTGAATAACTGATCTATTTTAAAAGTGTTGGTGAGGTGCATCAAAATCAGCAATAAGTCTACTGCGGGGTTGTCTTCTCGCAGGATTGACAAGTTGTATAGCTCAATTTCGTCCTATTCCATTAGGTGGAACAATGTTTTCATCATCCCTTAGCTCTTTGGGATCGACCTGGTCTTGTCTCCTTTGGTTATCAGCGGCACGTCTAGCGAGTTGATTTCCCTCTCCACCGACTTGTGGCTTGTCATCTGCTTCATGGACAGCCTCTCGGTCATATTCGTGAATGGAATCACGATCATCATCATCTCCGTAGTGACCATCTTGATCACGGTTTAACGGATTTTCCCGATAGGCATTTGGATCGGCCATCTTGAGGGTTCTTCGTCAGAGTCTCCGAAGTTCTTTTCGTGTGTGTCGTTCTCATCTAGGGGTGGTACAATGTTGGCAGGATTTCTCCTTGTTGTCATGCTGCTGAAAGCAAAGCAAAGATAAAAATAGACGTTTGAAAAGCTCCAGCAGAACTCGAATATCTTGTGGTCTAGAATTGAAATTAGATTAAGAAATCAAATCAACACCAGACAAATCCCCGGCAACGGGGTCAAAAACTTGATGTGGGTGCAGTGGGCAAATACAAGTTTTACCCAAAAAACTGCAAGTGCATAGCAAACGCAGTAGTACTTAGGGATTGAATTCACAAGGATTTGTCTGTTGAGGACTCCTAACTGATCCTAAAATCAATTGTTTGGTTGTCACTGAATCTAAATAAGCGTGAAATTAAAGAGGCTTGAAAAATCAATTGAAAACTATAAGAAAAACGGTGTTGGGTTTAGGGTTCATAATCTATGACAAAGGAAATTCAGGTAAGAATTTTCTATGATTCTGAAACTAGGATAGACACTTATAAGATTAGCCAACTTTCGTCACCCTAATCATATAATCACTTAAACTCAGGAATTAACTCTTGTTCTCATGCCAGAATAAGATCATGCATTTCAGATCGGAATTCATCTTAGCTTACGTAACCTCCGTAGGTAGTTTTTGTCTCTTACGACGGGACATCCATAGCTGAATAACTGATCTATTTTAAAAGTATTGGTGAGGTGCATCAAAATCAGCAATAAGTCTATTGCGGGGTTGTCATCTCGCAGTATTGACAAGTTGTATAGGTCGATTTCCTCCTATTCCATTAGGTTGAACATTGTTTTCATCATCCCTTAGCTCTTTGGGATCGACCTGGTCTTGTCTCCTTTGGTTATCAGCAGCACGTCTAGGGAGTTGATTTCCCTCTCTACCGACTTGTGGCTGGTCATCTGCTTCATGGACAGCCTCTCGGTCATATTCGTGAATGGAATCACGATCATCATCATCTCCGTAGTGACCATCTTGGTCACGGTTTAACGGATTTTCCCGATGGACATTTGGATCGGCCATCTTGAGAGTTCTTCGTCTGAGTCTCCAAAGTTCTTTTCGTGTGTGTCGATCTCATCTAGGGGTGGTACAATGTTGGCAGGATTTCTCCTAGTTGTCATGCAGCTGAGAGCAAAGCAAAGATAAAAAGAGAAGTTGGAAAAGCTCCAGCAGAACTCGAAAATCTTGTTGGCTAGAATTGAAATTAGATTAAGAAATCAAATCAACAGCAGACAAATCCCCGGCAACGGGGTCAAAAACTTGATGTGGGTGCAGTGGGCAACTACAAGTTTTACTACCCAAAAAACTGCAAGTGCACAGCAAACGCAGTAGTACTTAGGGATCGAATCCACAAGGATTTGTCTGTTGAGGTCTCCTAACAGATGCTAAAATCAATTGTTTGGTTGTCACTGAATCTAAATAAGCACGAAATTAAAGAGGCTTGAAAAATCAATTGAAAACTATAAGAAAAACGGTGTTGGGTTTAGGGTTTATCTCTAGGGTTCATAATCTATGACATAGGAAATTCAGGTAAGGATTTTCTATGATTCTGAAACGAGGATAGACACTTATAAGATTAGTCAACTTTCGTCACCCTAATCATTTATCACTTAAACTCAGGAATTAACTCTTTTTCTCATGCCGGAATAAGATCATGCATTTCAGATCGGAATTCATCTTAGATTACGTAACCTCCATAGGTAGCTTTTGTCTCTTACGACGGGACATCCATAGCTGAATAACTGATCTATTTTAATTAGTGTTGGTGAGGTGCATCAAAATCAGCAATAAGTCTACTGCGGGGTTGTCTTCTCGCTGGATTGACAAGTTGTATAGCTCGATTTCCTCCTATTCCATTAGGTGGAACAATGTTTTCATCATCCCTTAGCTCTTTGGGATCGACCTGGTCTTGTCTCCTTTGGTTATCAGCGGCACGTCTAGGGAGTTGATTTCCCTGTCCACCGACTTGTGGCTTGTCATCTGCTTAATGGACAGCCTCTCGGTCATATTCGTGAATGGAATCACGATCATCATCATCTCCGTAGTGACCATCTTGGTCACGGTTTAACGGATTTTCCCGATGGGCATTTGGATCGGCCATCTTGAGAGTTCTTCGTCTGAGTCTCCAAAGTTCTTTTCGTGTGTGTCGATCTCATCTAGGGGTGGTACAATGTTGGCAGGATTTCTCCTAGTTGTCATGCAGCTGAGAGCAAAGCAAAGATAAAAAGAGAAGTTGGAAAAGCTCCAGCAGAACTCGAAAATCTTGTTGGCTAGAATTGAAATTAGATTAAGAAATCAAATCAACAGCAGACAAATCCCCGGCAACGGGGTCAAAAACTTGATGTGGGTGCAGTGGGCAACTACAAGTTTTACTACCCAAAAAACTGCAAGTGCACAGCAAACGCAGTAGTACTTAGGGATCGAATCCACAAGGATTTGTCTGTTGAGGTCTCCTAACAGATGCTAAAATCAATTGTTTGGTTGTCACTGAATCTAAATAAGCACGAAATTAAAGAGGCTTGAAAAATCAATTGAAAACTATAAGAAAAACGGTGTTGGGTTTAGGGTTTATCTCTAGGGTTCATAATCTATGACATAGGAAATTCAGGTAAGGATTTTCTATGATTCTGAAACGAGGATAGACACTTATAAGATTAGTCAACTTTCGTCACCCTAATCATTTATCACTTAAACTCAGGAATTAACTCTTGTTCTCATGCCGGAATAAGATCATGCATTTCAGATCGGAATTCATCTTAGATTACGTAACCTCCATAGGTAGCTTTTGTCTCTTACGACGGGACATCCATAGCTGAATAACTGATCTATTTTAATTAGTGTTGGTGAGGTGCATCAAAATCAGCAATAAGTCTACTGCGGGGTTGTCTTCTCGCTGGATTGACAAGTTGTATAGCTCGATTTCCTCCTATTCCATTAGGTGGAACAATGTTTTCATCATCCCTTAGCTCTTTGGGATCGACCTGGTCTTGTCTCCTTTGGTTATCAGCGGCACGTCTAGGGAGTTGATTTCCCTGTCCACCGACTTGTGGCTTGTCATCTGCTTAATGGACAGCCTCTCGGTCATATTCGTGAATGGAATCACGATCATCATCATCTCCGTAGTGACCATCTTGATCACGGTTTAACGGATTTTCCCGATGGGCATTTGGATCGGCCATCTTGAGAGTTCTTCGTCTGAGTCTCCAAAGTTCTTTTCGTGTGTGTCGATCTCATCTAGGGGTGGTACAATGTTGGCAGGATTTCTCCTAGTTGTCATGCAGCTGAGAGCAAAGCGAAGATAAAAAGAGAAGTTGGAAAAGCTCCAGCAGAACTCGAAAACTTGTTGTCTAGAATTGAAATTAGATTAAGAAATCAAATCAACAGCAGACAAATCCCCGGCAACGGGGTCAAAAACTTGATGTGGGTACAGTGCGCAACTACAAGTTTTACCCAAAAAACTGCAAGTGCACAGCAAACGCAGTAGTACTTAGGGATCGAATCCACAAGGATTTGTCTGTTGAGGACTAATAACTGATGCTAAAATCAATTGTTTGGTTGTCACTGAATCTAAATAAGCACGAAATTAAAGAGGCTTGAAAAATCAATTGAAAACTATAAGAAAAACGGTGTTGGGTTTAGGGTTTATCTCTAGGTTTCATAATCTATGACATAGGAAATTCAGGTAAGGATTTTCTATGATTCTGAAACTAGGATAGACACTTATAAGATTAGTTAACTTTCGTCACCCTAATCATATAATCACTTAAACTCAGGAATTAACTCTTGTTCTCATGCCGGAATAAGATCATGCATTTTAGATCGGAATTCATCTTAGCTTACGTAACTTCCGTAGGTAGCTTTCGTCTCTTACGACGGGACATCCATAGCTGAATAGCTGATCTATTTTAAAAGTGTTGGTGAGGTGCATCAAAATCAGCAATAAGTCTATTGCGGGGTTGTCTTCTCGCAGGATTGACAAGTTGTATAGCTCGATTTCCTCCTATTCCATTAGGTGGAACAATGTTTTCATCATCCCTTAGCTCTTTGGGATCAACCTGGTCTTGTCTCCTTTGGTTATCAGCAGCACGTCTAGGGAGTTAATTTTCCTCTCCATCGAGTTGTGGCTAGTCATCTGCTTCATGGACAGCCTCTCGGTCATCTTCGTGAATGGAATCACGATCATCATCATCTTAGTAGTGACCATCTTGGTCACGGTTTAACGGATTTTCCCGATAGGCATTTGGATCGGCCATCTTGAGGGTTCTTCGTCAGAGTCTCCGAAGTTCTTTTCGTGTGTGTCGTTCTCATCTAGGGGTGGTACAATGTTGGCAGGATTTCTCCTTATTGTCATGCTGCTGAAAGCAAAGCAAAGATAAAAATAGACGTTTGAAAAGCTCCAGCAGAACTCGAATATCTTGTGGTCTAGAATTGAAATTAGATTAAGAAATCAAATCAACACCAGACAAATCCCCGGCAACGGGGTCAAAAACTTGATGTGGGTGCAGTGGGCAAATACAAGTTTTACCCAAAAAACTGCAAGTGCATAGCAAACGCAGTAGTACTTAGGGATCGAATTCACAAGGATTTGTCTGTTGAGGACTCCTAACTGATCCTAAAATCAATTGTTTGGTTGTCACTGAATCTAAATAAGCGTGAAATTAAAGAGGCTTGAAAAATCAATTGAAAACTATAAGAAAAACGGTGTTGGGTTTAGGGTTCATAATCTATGACAAAGGAAATTCAGGTAAGAATTTTCTATGATTCTGAAACTAGGATAGACACTTATAAGATTAGCCAACTTTCGTCACCCTAATCATATAATCACTTAAACTCATGAATTAACTCTTGTCCTCATGCCAGAATAAGATCATGCATTTCAGATCGGAATTCATCTTAGCTTACGTAACCTCCGTAGGTAGTTTTTGTCTTTTACGACGGGACATCCATAGCTGAATAACTGATCTATTTTAAAAGTGTTGGTGAGGTGCATCAAAATCAGCAATAAGTCTATTGCGGGGTTGTCTTCTCGCAGTATTGACAAGTTGTATAGGTCGATTTCCTCCTATTCCATTAGGTTGAACAATGTTTTCATCATCCCTTAGCTCTTTGGGATCGACCTGGTCTTGTCTCCTTTGGTTATCAGCGGCACGTCTAGGGAGTTGATTTCCCTCTCCATCGACTTGTGACTGGTCATCTGCTTCATGGACAGCCTCTCGGTCATATTCGTGAATGGAATCACGATCATCATCATCTCCGTAGTGACCATCTTGATCACGGTTTAACGGATTTTCCCGATGGGCTTTTGGATCGGCCATCTTGAGGGTTCTTCGTCAGAGTCTCCGAAGTTCTTTTCGTGTGTGTCGATCTCATCTAGGGGTGGTACAATGTTGGCAGGATTTCTCCTAGTTGTCATGCTGCTGAAAGTAAAGCAAAGATAAAAATAGAAGTTTGAAAAGCTCCAGCAGAACTCGAAAATCTTGTGGTCCTGAATTGAAATTAGATTAAGAAATCAAATCAACAGCAGACAAATCCCCAGCAACGGGGACAAAAACTTGATATGGGTGCATTAGGCAAATACAAGTTTTACCCAAAAAACTTCAAGTGCACAGCAAACGCAGTAGTACTTAGGGATCGAATCCACAAGGATTTGTCTGTTGAGGACTCCTAACTGATGCTAAAATCAATTGTTTGGTTGTCACTGAATCTAAATAAGCAGGAAATTAAAGAGGCTTGAAAAATCAATTGAAAACTGTAAGAAAAACGGTGTTGGGTTTAGGGTTCATCTCTAGGGTTCATAATCTATGACATAGGAAACTCAGGTAAGGATTTTCTATGATTCTGAAACTAGGATAGACACTTATAAGATTAGCCTACTTTCGTCACCCTAATCATATAATCACTTAAACTCAGGAATTAACTCTTGTTCTCATGCCGGAATAAGATCATGCATTTCAGATCGGAATTCATCTTAGCTTACGTAACCTCCGTAGGTAGCCTTCGCCTCTTACGACGGGACATCAATAGCTGAATAAATGATATACTTTAAAAGTGTTGGTGAGGTGCATCAAAATCAGCAATAAGTCTATTGCGGGGTTGTCTTCTCGCAGGATTGACAAGTTGTATAGGTCGATTTTCTCCTATTCCATTAGGTGGAACAATGTATTCATCATCCCTTAGCTCTTCGGGATCGACCTGGTCTTGTCTCCTTTGGTTATCAGTAGCACGTCTAGGGAGTTGATTTCCCTCTCCACCGAATTGTGGCTGGTCATCTGCTTCATGGACAACCTCTCGGTCATATTCGTGAATGGAATCACGATCATCATCATCTCCATTGTGACCATCTTGATCACGGTTTAACGGATTTTCCCGATGGGCATTTGGATCGGCCATCTTGAGCGTTCTTTGTCTGAGTCTCCGAAGTTCTTTTCGTGTGTGTCGATCTCATCTAGGGGTGGTACAATGTTGGCAGAATTTCTCCTAGTTGTCATGCTGCTGAGAGCAAAGCAAAGATAAAAATAGAAGTTGGAAAAGCTCCAGCAGAACTCGAAAATCTTGTGGTCTAGAATTGAAATTAGATTAAGAAATCAAATCAACAACAGACAAATCCCCAGCAACGGGGTCAAAAACTTGATATGGGTGTAGTGGGCAAATACAAGTTTTACCCAAAAAACTTCAAGTGCACAGCAAACGCAGTAGTACTTAGGGATCGAATCCACAAGGATTTGTCTGTTGAGGACTCCTAACTGATGCTAAAATCAATTGTTTGGTTGTCACTGAATCTAAATAAGCAGGAAATTAAAGAGGCTTGAAAAATCAATTGAAAACTGTAAGAAAAACGGTGTTGGGTTTAGGGTTCATCTCTAGGGTTCATAATCTATGACATAGGAAATTCAGGTAGGGATTTTCTATGATTCTGAAACTAGGATAGACACTTATAAGATTAGCCAACTTTCGTCACCCTAATCATATAATCACTTAAACTCAGGAATTAACTCTTGTTCTCATGCCGGAATAAGATCATGCATTTCAGATCGGAATTCATCTTAGCTTACGTAACCTCCGTAGGTAGCCTTCGTCTCTTACGACGGGACATCAATAGCTGAATAAATGATCTACTTTAAAAGTGTTGGTGAGGTGCATCAAAATCAGCAATAAGTCTATTGCGGGGTTGTCTTCTCGCAGGATTGACAAGTTGTATAGGTCGATTTCCTCCTATTCCATTAGGTGGAACAATGTTTTCATCATCCCTTAGCTCTTTGGGATCGACCTGGTCTTGTCTCCTTTGGTTATCAGCAGCACGTCTAGGGAGTTGATTTCCCTCTCCACCGACTTGTGGCTGGTCATCTGCTTCATGGACAGCCTCTCGGTCATATTCTTGAATGGAATCACGATCATCATCATCTCCGTTGTGACCATCTTGATCACGGTTTAACGGATTTTCCCGATGGGCATTTGGATCGGCCTTCTTGAGCGTTCTTCGTCTGAGTCTCCGAAGTTCTTTTCGTGTGTGTCGATCTCATCTAGGGGTGGTACAATGTTGGCAGGATTTCACTTAGTTGTCATGCTGCTGAGAGCAAAGCAAAGATAAAAATTGAAGTTGGAAAAGCTCCAGCAGAACTCGAAAATCTTGTGGTCTAGAACTGAAATTAGATTAAGAACTCAAATCAACAGCAGACAAATCCCCGGCAACGGGGTCAAAAACTTGATGTGGGTGCAGTGGGCAACTACAAGTTTTACCCAAAAAACTGCAAGTGCACAGAAAACGCAGTAGTACTTAGGGATCGAATCCACAAGGATTTGTCTGTTGAGGACTCCTAACTGATGCTAAAATCAATTGTTTGGTTGTCACTGAATCTAAATAAGCACGAAATTAAAGAGGCTTGAAAAATCAATTGAAAACTATAAGAAAAAAAGGTGTTGGGTTTAGGGTTCATCTCTAGGGTTCATAATCTATGACATAGGAAATTCATGTAAGGATTTTCTATGATTCTGAAACTAGGATAGACACTTATAAGATTAGCCAACTTTCGTCACCCTAATCATATAATCACTTAAACTCAGGAATTAACTATTGTTCTCATGCCGGAATATGATCATGCATTTCAATCGGAATTCATCTTAGCTTACGTAACCTCCGTAGGTAGCTTTCGTCTCTTAAGACTGGACATCCATAGCTGAATAGCTGGTCTATTTTAAAAGTGTTGGTGAGGTGCATCAAAATCAGCAATAAGTCTATTGCGGGGTTATCTTCTCGCAAGATTGACAAGTTGTATAGCTCGATTTCCTCCTATTCCATTAGGTGGAACAATGTTTTCATCATCCCTTAGCTCTTTGGGATCAACCTGGTCTTGTCTCCTTTGGTTATCAGCAGCACGTCTAGGGAGTTGATTTCCCTCTCCATCGACTTGTGGCTGGTCATCTGCTTCATGGACAGCCTCTCGGTCATATTCGTGAATGGAATCACGATCATCATCATCTCGGTAGTGACCATCTTGATCACGATTTTAACGGATTTTCCCGATGGGCATTTGGATCGGCCATCTTGAGTGTTCTTCGTCTGAGTCTCCGAAGTTCTTTTCGTGTGTGTCGATCTCATCTAGGGGTGGTACAATGTTGGCAGGATTTCTCCTAGTTGTCATGTTGCTGAGCGCAAAGCAAAGATAAAAATAGAAGTTGGAAAAGCTCCAGCAGAACTCGAAAATCTTGTGGTCTAGAATTGAAATTAGATTAAGAAATCAAATCAACAGCAAACAAATCCCCGGCAACGGGGTCAAAAACTTGATGTGGGTGCAGTGGGTAAATACAAGTTTTACCAAAAAAACTGCAAGTGCACAGCAAACGCAGTAGTACTTAGAGATCGAATCCACAAGGATTTGTCTGTTGAAGACTCCTAACTGATGCTAAAATCAATTGTTTGGTTGTCACTGAATCTAAATAAGCAGGAAATTAAAGAGGCTTGAAAAATCAATTGAAAACTATAAGAAAAACGATGTTGGGGTTAGGGTTCATCTCTAGGGTTCATAATATGACATCGGAAATTAAGGTAAGGATTTTCTATGATTCTGAAACTAGGATACACACTTATAAGATTAGTCAACTTTCGTCACCCTAATCATATAATCACTTAAACTCAGGAATTAACTCTTGTTCTCATGCCGGAATAAGATCATGCATTTCAGATCGGAATTCATCTTAGCTTACGTAACCTCCGTAGGTAGCTTTCGTCTCTTACGACGGGACATCCATAGCTGAATAGCTGATCTATTTTAAAAGTGTTGGTGAGGTGCATCAAATCAGCAATAAGTCTATTGCGGGGTTGTCTTCTCGCAGGATTGACAAGTTGTATAGGTCGATTTCCTCCTATTCCATTAGGTGGAACAGTGTTTTCATCATCCCTTAGCTCTTTGGGATCGACCTGGTCTTGTCTCCTTTGGTTATCAGCAGCACGTCTAGGGAGTTGATTTCCCTCTCCATCGACTTGTGGCTGGTCATCTGCTTCATGGACAGCCTCTCGGTCATATTCGTGAATGGAATCAGGATCATCATCATCTCGGTAGTGACCATCTTGATCACGATTTTAACGGATTTTCCCGATGGGCATTTGGATCGGCCATCTTGAGTGTTCTTCGTCTGAGTCTCCGAAGTTCTTTTCGTGTGTGTCGATCTCATCTAGGGGTGGTACAATGTTGGCAGGATTTCTCCTAGTTGTCATGTTGCTGAGCGCAAAGCAAAGATAAAAATAGAAGTTGGAAAAGCTCCAGCAGAACTCGGAAATCTTGTGGTCTAGAATTGAAATTAGATTAAGAAATCAAATCAACAGCAAACAAATCACCGGCAACGGGGTCAAAAACTTGATGTGGGTGCAGTGGGTAAATACAAGTTTTACCAAAAAACTGTAAGTGCACAGCAAACGCAGTAGTACTTAGAGATCGAATCCACAAGGATTTGTCTGTTGAGGACTCCTAACTGATGCTAAAATCAATTGTTTGGTTGTCACTGAATCTAAATAAGCAGGAATTAAAGAGGCTTGAAAAATCAATTGAAAACTATAAGAAAAACGGTGTTGGGTTTAGGGTTTATCTCTAGGGTTCATAATCTATGACATCGGAAATTCAGGTAAGGATTTTCTATGATTCTGAAAATAGGATACACACTTATAAGATTAGTCAACTTTCGTCACCCTAATCATATAATCACTTAAACTCAGGAATTAACTCTTGTTCTCATGCCGGAATAAGATCATGCATTTTAGATCGGAATTCATCTTAGCTTACGTAACCTCCGTAGGTAGCTTTCGTCTCTTACGACGGGACATCCATAGCTGAATAACTGATCTATTTTAAAAGTATTGGTGAGGTGCATCAAAATCAGCAATAAGTCTATTGCGGGGTTGTCTTCTCGCAGGATTGACAAGTTGTATAGGTCGATTTCCTCTTATTCCATTAGGTGGAACAGTGTTTTCATCATCCCTTAGCTCTTTGGGATCGACCTGGTCTTGTCTCCTTTGGTTATCAGCAGCACGTCTAGGGAGTTGATTTCCCTCTCCATCGACTTGTGGCTGGTCATCTGCTTCATGGACAGCCTCTCGGTCATATTTGTGAATGGAATCACGATCATCATCATCCCGGTAGTGACCATCTTGATCACGATTTTAACGGATTTTCCCGATGGGCATTTGGATCGGCCATCTTGAGTGTTCTTCGTCTGAGTCTCCGAAGTTCTTTTCGTGTGTGTCGATCTCATCTAGGGGTGGTACAATGTTGGCAGGATTTCTCCTAGTTGTCATGCTGCTGAGCGCAAAGCAAAGATAAAAATAGAAGTTGGAAAAGCTCCTGCAGAACTCGAAAATCTTGTGGTCTAGAATTGAAATTAGAGTAAGAAATCAAATCAACAGCAAAAAAATCCCCGACAACGAGGTCAAAAACTTGATGTTGGGTGTAGTGGGTAAATACAAGTTTTACCAAAAAAACTGCAAGTGCACAGCAAACGCAGTAGTACTTAGAGATCGAATCCACAAGGATTTGTCTGTTGAGGACTCCTAACTGATGCTAAAATCAATTGTTTGGTTGTCACTGAATCTAAATAAGCAGGAATTAAAGAGGCTTGAAAAATCAATTGAAAACTATAAGAAAAACGATGTTGGGTTTAGGGTTTATCTCTAGGGTTCATAATATGACATAGGAAATTCAGGTAAGGATTTTCTATGATTCTGAAACTAGGATAGACACTTATAAGATTAGTCAACTTTCGTCACCCTAATCATATAATCACTTAAACTCAGGAATTAACTCTTGTTCTCATGCCGGAATAAGATCATGCATTTCAGATCGGAATTCATCTTAGCTTACGTAACCTCCGTAGGTAGCTTTCGTCTCTTACGACGGGACATCCATAGCTGAATAGCTGATCTATTTTAAAAGTGTTGGTGAGGTGCATCAAAATCAGCAATAAGTCTATTGCGGGGTTGTCTTCTTGCAGGATTGACAAGTTGTATAGGTCGATTTCCTCCTATTCCATTAGGTGGAACAATGTTTTCATCATCCCTTAGCTCTTTGGGATCGACCTGGTCTTGTCTCCTTTGGTTATCAGCAGCACGTCTAGGGAGTTGATTTCCCTCTCCAACGACTTGTGGCTGGTCATCTGCTTCATGGACAGCCTCTCGGTCATATTCGTGAATGGAATCACGATCATCATCATCTCCGTAGTGACCATCTTGATCACGATTTTAACGGATTTTCCCAATGGGCATTTGGATCGGCCATCTTGAGCGTTCTTCGTCTGAGTCTCTGAAGTTCTTTTCGTGTGTGTCGATCTCATCTAGGGGTGGTACAATGTTGGCAGGATTTCTCCTAGTTGTCATGCTGCTGAGCGCAAAGCAAAGATAAAAATAGAAGTTGGAAAAGCTCCAGCAGAACTCGAAAATCTTGTGGTCTAGAATTGAAATTAGATTAAGAAATCAAATCAACAGCAAACAAATCACCGGCAACGGGGTCAAAAACTTGATGTTGGGTGCAGTGGGTAAATACAAGTTTTACCAAAAAAACTGCAAGTGCACAGCAAACGCAGTAGTACTTAGAGATCGAATCCACAAGGATTTGTCTGTTGAGGACTCCTAACTGATGCTAAAATCAATTGTTTGGTTGTCACTGAATCTAAATAAGCAGGAATTAAAGAGGCTTGAAAAATCAATTGAAAACTATAAGAAAAACGATGTTGGGGTTAGGGTTCATCTCTAGGGTTCATAATATGACATCGGAAATTCAGGTAAGGATTTTCTATGATTCTGAAACTAGGATACACACTTATAAGATTAGTCAACTTTCGTCACCCTAATCATATAATCACTTAAACTCAGGAATTAACTCTTGTTCTCATGCCGGAATAAGATCATGCATTTCAGATCGGAATTCATCTTAGCTTACGTAACCTCCGTAGGTAGCTTTCGTCTCTTACGACGGGACATCCATAGCTGAATAGCTGATCTATTTTAAAAGTGTTGGTGAGGTGAATCAAAATCAGCAATAAGTCTATTGCAGGGTTGTCTTCTCGCAGGATTGACAAGTTGTATCGGTCGATTTCCTCCTATTCCATTAGGTGGAACAATGTTTTCATCATCCCTTAGCTCTTTGGGATCGACCTGGTCTTGTCTCCTTTGGTTATCAGCAGCACGTCTAGGGAGTTGATTTCCCTCTCCATCGACTTGTGGCTGGTCATCTTCTTCATGGACAGCCTCTCGGTCATATTCGTGAATGGAATCACGATCATCATCATCTCCATAGTGACCATCTTGATCACGATTTAAACGGATTTTCCCGATGGGCATTTGGATCGGCCATCTTGAGTGTTCTTCGTCTGAGTCTCTGAAGTTCTTTTCGTGTGTGTCGATCTCATCTAGGGGTGGTAAAATGTTGGCAGGATTTCTCCTAGTTGTCATGCTGCTGAGCGCAAAGCAAAGATAAAAATAGAAGTTGGAAAAGCTCCAGCAGAACTCGAAAATCTTGTGGTCTAGAATTGAAATTAGATTAAGAAATCAAATCAACAGCAAACAAATCACCGGCAACGGGGTCAAAAATTTGATGTTGGGTGCAGTGGGTAAATACAAGTTTTACCAAAAAAACTGCAAGTGCACAGCAAACGCAGTAGTACTTAGAGATCGAATCCACAAGGATTTGTCTGTTGAGGACTCCTAACTGATGCTAAAATCAATTGTTTGGTTGTCACTGAATCTAAATAAGCAGGAATTAAAGAGGCTTGAAAAATCAATTGAAAACTATAAGAAAAACGATGTTGGGGTTAGGGTTCATCTCTAGGGTTCATAATATGACATAGGAAATTCAGGTAAGGATTTTCTATGATTCTGAAACTAGGATACACACTTATAAGATTAGTCAACTTTCGTCACCCTAATCATATAATCACTTAAATTCAGGAATTAACTCTTGTTCTCATGCCGGAATAAGATCATGCATTTCAGATCGGAATTCATCTTAGCTTACGTAACCTCTGTAGGTAGCTTTCGTCTCTTACGACGGGACATCCATAGCTGAATAGCTGATCTATTTTAAAAGTGTTGGTGAGGTGCATCAAAATCAGCAATAAGTCTATTGCAGGGTTGTCTTCTCACAGGATTGACAAGTTGTATAGGTCGATTTCCTCCTTTTCCATTAGGTGGAACAATGTTTTCATCATCCCTTAGCTCTTTGGGATCGACCTGGTCTTGTCTCCTTTGGTTATCAGCAGCACGTCTAGGGAGTTGATTTCCCTCTCCATCGACTTGTGGCTGGTCATCTGCCTCATGGACAGCCTCTCGGTCATATTCGTGAATGGAATCACGATCATCATCATCTCCGTAGTGACCATCTTGATCACGATTTTAACGGATTTTCCCGATGGGCATTTGGATCGGCCATCTTGAGCGTTCTTCGTCTGAGTCTCCGAAGTTCTTTTCGTGTGTGTCGATCTCATCTAGGGGTGGTACAATGTTGGCAGGATTTCTCCTAGTTGTCATGCTGCTGAGCGCAAAGCAAAGATAAAAATAGAAGTTGGAAAAGCTCCAGCAGAACTCGAAAATCTTGTGGTCTAGAATTGAAATTAGAGTAAGAAATCAAATCAACAGCAAAAAAATCCCCGGCAACGAGGTCAAAAATTTGATGTTGGGTGCAGTGGGTAAATACAAGTTTTACCAAAAAAACTGCAAGTGCACAGCAAACGCAGTAGTACTTAGAGATCGAATCCACAAGGATTTGTCTGTTGAGGACTCCTAACTGATGCTAAAATCAATTGTTTGGTTGTCACTGAATCTAAATAAGCAGGAATTAAAGAGGCTTGAAAAATCAATTGAAAACTATAAGAAAAACGATGTTGGGTTTAGGGTTTATCTCTAGGGTTCATAATATGACATAGGAAATTCAGGTAAGGATTTTCTATGATTCTGAAACTAGGATAGACACTTATAAGATTAGTCAACTTTCGTCACCCTAATCATATAATCACTTAAACTCAGGAATTAACTCTTGTTCTCATGCCGGAATAAGATCATGCATTTCAGATCGGAATTCATCTTAGCTTACGTAACCTCCGTAGGTAGCTTTCGTCTCTTACGACGGGACATCCATAGCTGAATAGCTGATCTATTTTAAAAGTGTTGGTGAGGTGCATCAAAATCAGCAATAAGTCTATTGCAGGGTTGTCTTCTCGCAGGATTGACAAGTTGTATAGGTCGATTTCCTCCTATTCCATTAGGTGGAACAATGTTTTCATCATCCCTTAGCTCTTTGGGATCGACCTGGTCTTGTCTCCTTTGGTTATCAGCAGCACGTCTAGGGAGTTGATCTCCCTCTCCATCGACTTGTGGCTGGTCATCTGCCTCATGGACAGCCTCTCGGTCATATTCGTGAATGGAATCACGATCATCATCATCTCCGTAGTGACCATCTTGATCACGATTTTAACGGATTTTCCCGATGGGCATTTGGATCGGCCATCTTGAGTGTTCTTCGTCTGAGTCTCTGAAGTTCTTTTCGTGTGTGTCGATCTCATCTAGGGGTGGTACAATGTTGGCAGGATTTCTCCTAGTTGTCATGCTGCTGAGCGCAAAGCAAAGATAAAAATAGAAGTTGGAAAAGCTCCAGCAGAACTCGAAAATCTTGTGGTCTAGAATTGAAATTAGATTAAGAAATCAAATCAACAGCAAACAAATCCCCGGCAACGGGGTCAAAAACTTGATGTGGGTACAGTGGGCAACTACAAGTTTTACCCAAAAAACTGCAATTGCACAGCAAACGCAGTAGTACTTAGGGATCGAATCCACAAGGATTTGTCTGTTGAGGACTCCTAACTGATGCTAAAATCAACTGTTTGGTTGTCATGAATCTAAATAAGCACGAAATTAAAGAGGCTTGAAAAATCAATTGAAAACTATAAGAAAAACGGTGTTGGGTTTAGGGTTCATCTCTAGGGTTCATAATCTATGACATAGGAAATTCAGGCAAGGATTTTCTATGATTCTGAAACTAGGACAGACACTTATAAGATTAGCCAACTTTCGTCACCCTAATCATATAATCACTTAAACTCAGGAATTAACTCTTGTTCTCATGCCGGAATAAGATCATGCATTTCAGATCAGAATTCATCTTAGCTTACGTAACCTCCGTAGGTAGCTTTCGTCTCTTACGACGGGACATCCATAGCTGAATAGCTGATCTATTTTAAAAGTGTTGGTGAGGTGCATCAAAATCAGCAATAACTCTATTGCGGGGTTGTCTTCTCGCAGGATTGACAAGTTGTATAGGTCGATTTCCTCCTATTCCATTAGGTGGAACAATGTTTTCATCATCCCTTAGCTCTTTGGGATCGACCTGGTCTTGTCTCCTTTGGTTATCAGCAGCACGTCTAGGGAGTTGATTTCCCTCTCCATCGACTTGTGGCTGGTCATCTGCTTCATGGACAGCCTCTCGGTCATATTCGTGAATGGAATCACGATCATCATCATCTCCGTAGTGACCATCTTGATCACGATTTTAACGGATTTTCCCGATGGGCATTTGGATCGGCCATCTTGAGAGTTCTTCGTCTGAGTCTCCGAAGTTCTTTTCGTGTGTGTCGATCTCATCTAGGGGTGGTACAATGTTGACAGGATTTCTCCTAGTTGTCATGCTGCTGAGAGCAAAGCAAAGATAAAAATAGAAGTTGGAAAAGCTCCAGCATAACTCGAAAATCTTGTGGTCTAGAATTGAAATTAGATTAAGAAATCAAATCAACAGCAAACAAATCCCCGGCAACGGGGTCAAAAACTTAATGTGGGTGCAGTGGGCAACTACAAGTTTTACCCAAAAAACTGCAATTGCACAGCAAACGCAGTAGTACTTAGGGATCGAATCCACAAGGATTTGTCTGTTGAGGACTCCTAACTGATGCTAAAATCAATTGTTTGGTTGTCATGAATCTAAATAAGCACGAAATTAAAGAGGCTTGAAAAATCAATTGAAAACTATAAGAAAAACGGTGTTGGGTTTAGGGTTCATCTCTAGGGTTCATAATCTATGACATAGGAAATTCAGGCAAGGATTTTCTATGATTCTGAAACTAGGACAGACACTTATAAGATTAGCCAACTTTCGTCACCCTTATCATATAATCACTTAAACTCAGGAATTAACTCTTGTTCTCATGCCGGAATAAGATCATGCATTTCAGATCGGAATTCATCTTAGCTTACGTAACCTCCGTAGGTAGCTTTCGTCTCTTACAATGGGACATCCATAGCTGAATAGCTGATCTATTTTAAAAGTGTTGGTGAGGTGCATCAAAATCAGCAATAACTCTATTGCGGGGTTGTCTTCTTGCAGGATTGACAAGTTGTATAGGTCGATTTCCTCCTATTCCATTAGGTGGAACAATGTTTTCATCATCCCTTAGCTCTTTGGGATCGACCTGGTCTTGTCTCCTTTGGTTATCAGCAGCACGTCTAGGGAGTTGATTTCCCTCTCCATCGACTTGTGGCTGGTCATCTGCTTCATGGACAGCCTCTCGGTCATATTCGTGAATGGAATCACGATCATCATCATCTCCGTAGTGACCATCTTGATCACGATCTTAACGGATTTTCTCGATGGGCATTTGGATCGGCCATCTTGAGCGTTCTTCGTCTGAGTCTCCGAAGTTCTTTTCGTGTGTGTCGATCTCATCTAGGGGTGGTACAATGTTGGCAGGATTTCTCCTAGTTGTCATGCTGCTGAGAGCAAAACAAAGATAAAAATAGAAGCTGGAAAAGCTCCAGCAGAACTCGAAAATCTTGTGGTCTAGAATTGAAATTAGATTAAGAAATCAAATCAACAGCAAACAAATCCCCGGCAACGAGGTCAAAAACTTGATGTGGGTGCAGTGGGTAAATACAAGTTTTACCCAAAAAACTGCAAGTGCACAGCAAACGCAGTAGTACTTAGAGATCGAATCCACAAGGATTTTTCTGTTGAGGACTCCTAACTGATGCTAAAATCAATTGTTTGGTTGTCACTGAATCTAAATAAGCAGAAAATTAAAGAGGCTTGAAAAATCAATTGAAAACTATCAGAAAAACGGTGTTGGGTTTAGGGTTCATCTCTAGGGTTCATAATCAATGATATAGGAAATTCAGGCAAGGATTTTCTATGATTCTGAAACTAGGATAGACACTTATAAGATTAGCCAACTTTCGTCACCCTAATCATATAATCACTTAAACTCAGGAATTAACTATTGTTCTCATGCCGGAATAAGATCATGCATTTCAGATCGGAATTCATCTTAGCTTACGTAACCTCCGTAGGTAGCTTTCGTCTCTTACGATGCGACATCCATAGCTGAATAGCTGATCTATTTCAAAAGTGTTGGTGAGGTGCATCAAAATCAGCAATAAGTCTATTGCGGGGTTGTCTTCTCGCAGGATTGACAAGTTGTATAGGTCGATTTCTTCCTATTCCATTAGGTGGAACAATGTTTTCATCATCCTTTTGCTCTTTGGGATCGACCTGGTCTTGTCTCCTTTGGTTATCAGCAGCACGTCTAGGGAGTTGATTTCCCTCTCCATCGACTTGTGGCTGGTCATCTGCTTCATGGAAAGCCTCTCGGTCATATTCGTGAATGGAATCACGATCATCATCATCTCCGTAGTGACCATCTTGATCACGATTTTAATGGATTTTCCCGATGGGCAATTGGATCGGCCATCTTGAGCGTTCTTCGTCTGAGTCTCCGAAGTTCTTTTCGTGTGTGTCGATCTCATCTAGGGGTGGTACAATGTTGGCAGGATTTCTCCTAGTTGTCATGCTGCTGAGAGCAAAACAAAGATAAAAATAGAAGCTGGAAAAGCTCCAGCAGAACTCGAAAATCTTGTGGTCTAGAATTGAAATTAGATTAAGAAATCAAATCAACAGCAAACAAATCCCCGGCAACGGGGTCAAAAACTTGATGTGGGTGCAGTGGGCAACTACAAGTTTTACCCAAAAAACTGCAATTGCACAGCAAACGCAGTAGTACTTAGGGATCGAATCCACAAGGATTTTTCTGTTGAGGACTCCTAACTGATGCTAAAATCAATTGTTTGGTTGTCATGAATCTAAATAAGCACGAAATTAAAGAGGCTTGAAAAATCAATTGAAAACTATAAGAAAAACGGTGTTGGGTTTAGGGTTCATCTCTAGGGTTCATAATCTATGACATAGGAAATTCAGGCAAGGATTTTCTATGATTCTGAAACTAGGATAGACACTTATAAGATTAGCCAACTTTCGTCACCCTAATCATATAATCACTTAAACTCAGGAATTAACTATTGTTCTCATGCCGGAATAAGATCATGCATTTCAGATCGGAATTCATCTTAGCTTACGTAACCTCCGTAGGTAGCTTTCGTCTCTTACGATGCGACATCCATAGCTGAATAGCTGATCTATTTTAAAAGTGTTGGTGAGGTGCATCAAAATCAGCAATAACTCTATTGCGGGGTTGTCTTCTTGCAGGATTGACAAGTTGTATAGGTCGATTTCCTCCTATTCCATTAGGTGGAACAATGTTTTCATCATCCCTTAGCTCTTTGGGATCGACCTGGTCTTGTCTCCTTTGGTTATCAGCAGCACGTCTAGGGAGTTGATTTCCCTCTCCATCGACTTGTGGCTGGTCATCTGCTTCATGGACAGCCTCTCGGTCATATTCGTGAATGGAATCACGATCATCATCATCTCCGTAGTGACCATCTTGATCACGATTTAACGGATTTTCTCGATGGGCAATTGGATCGGCCATCTTGAGCGTTTTTCGTCTGAGTCTCCGAAGTTCTTTTCGTGTGTGTCGATCTCATCTAGGGGTGGTACAATGTTGGCAGGATTTCTCCTAGTTGTCATGCTGCTGAGAGCAAAGCAATGATAAAAATAGAAGTTGGAAAAGCTCCAGCAGAACTCGAAAATCTTGTGGTCTAGAATTGAAATTAGATTAAGACATCAAATCAACAGCAAACAAATCCCCGGCAACGGGGTCAAAAACTTGATGTGGGTGCAGTGGGCAACTACAAGTTTTACCCAAAAAACTGCAATTGCACAGCAAACGCAGTAGTACTTAGGGATCGAATCCACAAGGATTTGTCTGTTGAGGACTCCTAACTGATGCTAAAATCAATTGTTTGGTTGTCATGAATCTAAATAAGCACGAAATTAAAGAGGCTTGAAAAATCAATTGAAAACTATAAGAAAAACGGTGTTGGGTTTAGGGTTCATCTCTAGGGTTCATAATCTATGACATAGGAAATTCAGGCAAGGATTTTCTATAATTCTGAAACTAGGACAGACACTTATAAGATTAGCCAACTTTCGTCACCCTAATCATATAATCACTTAAACTCAGGAATTAACTCTTGTTCTTATGCCGGAATAAGATCATGCATTTCAGATCGAAATTCATCTTAGCTTACGTAACCTCCGTAGGTAGCTTTCGTCTCTTACGACGGGACATCCATAGCTGAATAGCTGATCTATTTTAAAAGTGTTGGTGAGGTGCATCAAAATCAGCAATAATTCTATTGCGGGGTTGTCTTCTCGCAGGATTGACAAGTTGTATAGGCCGATTTCCTCCTATTCCATTAGGTGGAACAATGTTTTCATCATCCCTTAGCTCTTTGGGATCGACCTGGTCTTGTCTCCTTTGGTTATCAGCAGCACGTCTAGGGAGTTGATTTCCCTCTCCATCGACTTGTGGCTGGTCATCTGCTTCATGGACAGCCTCTCGGTCATATTCGTGAATGGAATCACGATCATCATCATCTCCGTAGTGACCATCTTGATCACGATTTTAACGGATTTTCCCGATGGGCATTTGGATCGGCCATCTTGAGCGTTCTTCGTCTGAGTCTCCGAAGTTCTTTTCGTGTGTGTCGATCTTATCTAGGGGTGGTACAATGTTGGCAGGATTTCTCCTAGTTGTCATGCTGCTGAGAGCAAAGCAAAGATAAAAATAAAAGTTGGAAAAGCTCCAGCAGAACTCGAAAATCTTGTGGTCTAGAATTGAAATTAGATTATGAAATCAAATCAACAGCAAACAAATCCCCGGCAACGAGGTCAAAAACTTGATGTGGGTGCAGTGGGTAAATACAAGTTTTACCCAAAAAACTGCAAGTGCACAGCAAACGCAGTAGTACTTAGAGATCGAATCCACAAGGATTTTTCTGTTGAGGACTCCTAACTGATGCTAAAATCAATTGTTTGGTTGTCACTGAATCTAAATAAGCAGAAAATTAAAGAGGCTTGAAAAATCAATTGAAAACTATCAGAAAAACGGTGTTGGGTTTAGGGTTCATCTCTAGGGTTCATAATCTATGACATAGGAAATTCAGGCAAGGATTTTCTATGATTCTGAAACTAGGACAGACACTTATAAGATTAGCCAACTTTCGTCACCCTAATCATATAATCACTTAAACTCAGGAATTAACTCTTGTTCTCATGCCGGAATAAGATCATGCATTTCAGATCGGAATTCATCTTAGCTTACGTAACCTCCGTAGGTAGCTTTCGTCTCTTACGACGGGACATCCATAGCTGAATAGCTGATCTATTTTAAAAGTGTTGGTGAGGTGCATCAAAATCAGCAATAACTCTATTGCGGGGTTGTCTTCTTGCAGGATTGACAAGTTGTATAGGTCGATTTCCTCCTATTCCATTAGGTGGAACAATGTTTTCATCATCCCTTAGCTCTTTGGGATCGACCTGGTCTTGTCTCCTTTGGTTATCAGCAGCACGTCTAGGGAGTTGATTTCCCTCTCCATCGACTTGTGGCTGGTCATCTGCTTCATGGACAGCCTCTCGGTCATATTCGTGAATGGAATCACGATCATCATCATCTCCGTAGTGACCATCTTGATCACGATCTTAACGGATTTTCTCGATGGGCATTTGGATCGGCCATCTTGAGCGTTCTTCGTCTGAGTCTCCGAAGTTCTTTTCGTGTGTGTCGATCTCATCTAGGGGTGGTACAATGTTGGCAGGATTTCTCCTAGTTGTCATGCTGCTGAGAGCAAAGCAAAGATAAAAATAGAATTTGGAAAAGCTCCAGCAGAACTCGAAAATCTTGTGGTCTAGAATTGAAATTAGATTAAGAAATCAAATCAACAGCAAACAAATCCCCGGCAACGGGGTCAAAAACTTGATGTGGGTGCAGTGGGCAACTACAAGTTTTACCCAAAAAACTGCAATTGCACAGCAAACGCAGTAGTACTTAGGGATCGAATCCACAAGGATTTGTCTGTTGAGGACTCCTAACTGATGCTAAAATCAATTGTTTGGTTGTCATGAATCTAAATAAGCACAAAATTAAAGAGGCTTGAAAAATCAATTGAAAACTATAAGAAAAACGGTGTTGGGTTTAGGGTTCATCTATAGGGTTCATAATCTATGACATAGGAAATTCAGGCAAGGATTTTCTATGATTCTGAAACTAGGACAGACACTTATAAGATTAGCCAACTTTCGTCACCCTAATCATATAATCACTTAAACTCAGGAATTAACTCTTGTTCTCATGCCGGAATAAGATCATGCATTTCAGATCGGAATTCATCTTAGCTTGCGTAACCTCCGTAGGTAGCTTTCGTCTCTTACGACGGGACATCCATAGCTGAATAGCTGATCTATTTTAAAAGTGTTGGTGAGGTGCATCAAAATCAGCAATAAGTCTATTGCGGGGTGGTCTTCTCGCAGGATTGACAAGTTGTATTGGTCGATTTCCTCCTATTTCATTAGGTGGAACAATGTTTTCATCATCCCTTAGCTCTTTGGGATCGACCTGGTCTTGTCTCCTTTGGTTATCAGCAGCACGTCTAGGGAGTTGATTTCCCTCTCCATCGACTTGTGGCTGGTCATCTGCCTCATGGACAGCCTCTCGGTCATATTCGTGAATGGAATCACGATCATCATCATCTCCGTAGTGACCATCTTGATCACGATTTTAACGGATTTTCCCGATGGGCATTTGGATCGGCCATCTTGAGCGTTCTTCGTCTGAGTCTCCGAAGTTCTTTTCGTGTGTGTCGATCTCATCTAGGGGTGGTACAATGTTGGCAGGATTTCTCCTAGTTGTCATGCTGCTGAGCAAAGCAAAGATAAAAATAGAAGTTGGAAAAGCTCCAGCAGAACTCGAAAATCTTGTGGTCTAGAATTGAAATTAGATTAAGAAATCAAATCAACAGCAAACAAATCCCCGGCAACGAGTTCAAAAACTTGATGTGGGTGCAGTAGGTAAATACAAGTTTTACCAAAAAAACTGCAAGTGCACAGCAAACGCAGTAGTACTTAGAGATCGAATCCACAATGATTTTTCTGTTGAGGACTCCTAACTCATGCTAAAATCAATTGTTTGGTTGTCACTGAATCTAAATAAGCAGGAATTAAAGAGGCTTGAAAAATCAATTGAAAACTATAAAAAAAACGATGTTCGGTTTAGGGTTCATCTCTAGGGTTCATAATCTATGACATAGGAAATTCAGGCAAGGATTTTCTATGATTCTGAAACTAGGATACACACTTATAAGATTAGTCAACTTTCGTCACCCTAATCATATAATCACTTAAACTCAGGAATTAACTCTTGTTCTCATGCCGGAATAAGATCATGCATTTCAGATCGGAATTCATCTTAGCTTACGTAACCTCCGTAGGTAGCTTTCGTCTCTTACGACGGGACATCCATAGCTGAATAGCTGATCTATTTTAAAAGTGTTGGTGAGGTGCATCAAAATCAGCAATAAGTCTATTGCAGGGTTGTCTTCTCACAGGATTAACAAGTTGTATAGGTCGATTTCCTCCTATTCCATTAGGTGGAACAATGTTTTCATCATCCCTTAGCTCTTTGGGATCGACCTGGTCTTGTCTCCTTTGGTTATCAGCAGCACGTCTAGGGAGTTGATTTCCCTCTCCATCGACTTGTGGCTGGTCATCTGCCTCATGGACAGCCTCTCGGTCATATTCGTGAATGGAATCACGATCATCATCATCTCCGTAGTGACCATCTTGATCACGATTTTAACGGATTTTCCCGATGGGCATTTGGATCGGCCATCTTGAGCGTTCTTCGTCTGAGTCTCCGAAGTTCTTTTCGTGTGTGTCGATCTCATCTAGGGGTGGTACAATGTTGGCAGGATTTCTCCTAGTTGTCATGCTGCTGAGCGCAAAGCAAAGATAAAAATAGAAGTTGGAAAAGCTCCAGCAGAACTCGAAAATCTTGTGGTCTAGAATTGAAATTAGAGTAAGAAATCAAATCAACAGCAAAAAAATCCCCGGCAATGAGGTCAAAAATTTGATGTTGGGTGCAGTGGGTAAATACAAGTTTTACCAAAAAAACTGCAAGTGCACAGCAAACGCAGTAGTACTTAGAGATCGAATCCACAAGGATTTGTCTGTTGAGGACTCCTAACTGATGCTAAAATCAATTGTTTGGTTGTCACTGAATCTAAATAAGCAGGAATTAAAGAGGCTTGAAAAATCAATTGAAAACTATAAGAAAAACGATGTTGGGTTTAGGGTTTATCTCTAGGGTTCATAATATGACATAGGAAATTCAGGTAAGGATTTTCTATGATTCTGAAACTAGGATAGACACTTATAAGATTAGTCAACTTTCGTCACCCTAATCATATAATCACTTAAACTCAGAAATTAACTCTTGTTCTCATGCCGGAATAAGATCATGCATTTCAGATCGGAATTCATCTTAGCTTACGTAACCTCCGTAGGTAGCTTTCGTCTCTTACGACGGGACATCCATAGCTGAATAGCTGATCTATTTTAAAAGTGTTGGTGAGGTGCATCAAAATCAGCAATAAGTCTATTGCGGGGTTGTCTTCTTGCAGGATTGACAAGTTGTATAGGTCGATTTCCTCCTATTCCATTAGGTGGAACAATGTTTTCATCATCCCTTAGCTCTTTGGGATCGACCTGGTCTTGTCTCCTTTGGTTATCAGCAGCACGTCTAGGGAGTTGATTTCCCTCTCCATCGACTTGTGGCTGGTCATCTGCTTCATGGACAGCCTCTCGGTCATATTCGTGAATGGAATCACGATCATCATCATCTCCGTAGTGACCATCTTGATCACGATTTTAACGGATTTTCCCGATGGGCATTTGGATCGGCCATCTTGAGTGTTCTTCGTCTGAGTCTCCGAAGTTCTTTTCGTGTGTGTCGATCTCATCTAGGGGTGGTACAATGTTGGCAGGATTTCTCCTAGTTGTCATGTTGCTGAGCGCAAAGCAAAGATAAAAATAGAAGTTGGAAAAGCTCCAGCAGAACTCGAAAATCTTGTGGTCTAGAATTGAAATTAGATTAAGAAATCAAATCAACAGCAAACAAATCCCCGGCAACGGGGTCAAAAACTTGATGTGGGTGCAGTGGGTAAATACAAGTTTTACCCAAAAAACTGCAAGTGCACAGCAAACGCAGTAGTACTTAGGGATCGAATCCACAAGGATTTGTCTGTTGAGGACTCCTAACTGATGCTAAAATCAATTGTTTGGTTGTCATGAATCTAAATAAGCACAAAATTAAAGAGGCTTGAAAAATCAATTGAAAACTATAAGAAAAACGGTGTTGGGTTTAGGGTTCATCTCTAGGGTTCATAATCTATGACATAGGAAATTCAGGCAAGGATTTTCTATGATTCTGAAACTAGGACAGACACTTATAAGATTAGCCAACTTTCGTCACCCTAATCATATAATCACTTAAACTCAGGAATTAACTATTGTTCTCATGCCGGAATAAGATCATGCATTTCAGATCGGAATTCATCTTAGCTTACGTAACCTCCGTAGGTAGCTTTCGTCTCTTACGATGCGACATCCATAGCTGAATAGCTGATCTATTTTAAAAGTGTTGGTGAGGTGCATCAAAATCAGCAATAACTCTATTGCGGGGTTGTCTTCTTGCAGGATTGACAAGTTGTATAGGTCGATTTCCTCCTATTCCATTAGGTGGAACAATGTTTTCATCATCCCTTAGCTCTTTGGGATCGACCTGGTCTTGTCTCCTTTGGTTATCAGCAGCACGTCTAGGGAGTTGATTTCCCTCTCCATCGACTTGTGGCTGGTCATCTGCTTCATGGACAGCCTCTCGGTCATATTCGTGAATGGAATCACGATCATCATCATCTCCGTAGTGACCATCTTGATCACGATCTTAACGGATTTTCTCGATGGGCATTTGGATCGGCCATCTTGAGCGTTCTTAGTCTGAGTCTCCGAAGTTCTTTTCGTGTGTGTTGATCTCATCTAGGGGTGGTACAATGTTGGCAGGATTTCTCCTAGTTGTCATGCTGCTGAGAGCAAAGCAAAGATAAAAATAAAAGTTGGAAAACCTCCAGCAGAACTCGAAAATCTTGTGGTCTAGAATTGAAATTAGATTAAGAAACCAAATCAACAGCAAACAAATCCCCGGTAACGAGGTCAAAAACTTGATGTGGGTGCAGTGGGTAAATACAAGTTTTATCCAAAAAACTGCAAGTGCACAGCAAACGCAGTAGTACTTAGAGATCGAATCCACAAGAATTTGTCTGTTGAGGACTCCTAACTGATGCTAAAATCAATTGTTTGGTTGTCACTGAATCTAAATAAGCAGGAAATTAAAGAGGCTTGAAAAATCAATTGAAAACTATCAGAAAAACGGTGTTGGGTTTAGGGTTCATCTCTAGGGTTCATAATCTATGACATAGGAAATTCAGGCAAGGATTTTCTATGATTCTGAAACTAGGATAGACACTTATAAGATTAGCCAACTTTCGTCACCCTAATCATATAATCACTTAAACTCAAAAATTAACTCTTGTTCTCATGCCGGAATAAGATCATGCATTTCACATCGGATTTCATCTTAGCATACGTAACCTCTGTAGGTAGCTTTCGTCTCTTATGACGGGACATCCATAGCTGAATAGCTGATCTATTTTAAAAGTGTTGGTGAGGTGCATCAAAATCAGCAATAAGTCTATTGCGGGGTTTTCTTCTTGCAGGATTGACAAGTTATATAGGTCGATTTCGTCCTATTCCATTAGGTGGAACAATGTTTTCATCATCCCTTAGCTCTTTGGGATCGACCTGGTCTTGTCTCCTTTGGTTATCAGCAGCACGTCTAGGGAGTTGATTTCCCTCTCCATCGACTTGTGGCTGGTCATCTGCTTCATGGACAGCCTCTCGGTCATATTCGTGAATGGAATCACGATCATCATCATCTCCGTAGTGACCATCTTGATCACGATCTTAACGGATTTTCTCGATGGGCATTTGGATCGGCCATCTTGAGCGTTCTTCGTCTGAGTCTCCGAAGTTCTTTTCGTGTGTGTCGATCTCATCTAGGGGTGGTACAATGTTGGCAGGATTTCTCCTAGTTGTCATGCTGCTGAGAGCAAAGCAAAGATAAAAATAGAATTTGGAAAAGCTCCAGCAGAACTCGAAAATCTGGTGGTCTAGAATTGAAATTAGATTAAGAAATCAAATCAACAGCAAACAAATCCCCGGCAACGAGGTCAAAAACTTGATGTGGGTGCAGTGGGTAAATACAAGTTTTACCCAAAAAACTGCAAGTGCACAGCAAACGCAGTAGTACTTAGAGATCGAATCCACAAGGATTTTTCTGTTGAGGACTCCTAACTGATGCTAAAATCAATTGTTTGGTTGTCACTGAATCTAAATAAGCAGAAAATTAAAGAGGCTTGAAAAATCAATTGAAAACTATCAGAAAAACGGTGTTGGGTTTAGGGTTCATCTCTAGGGTTCATAATCTATGACATAGGAAATTCAGGCAAGGATTTTCTATGATTCTGAAACTAGGATAGACACTTATAAGATTAGCCAACTTTCGTCACCCTAATCATATAATCACTTAAACTCAGGAATTAACTATTGTTCTCATGCCGGAATAAGATCATGCATTTCAGATCGGAATTCATCTTAGCTTACGTAACCTCCGTAGGTAGCTTTCGTCTCTTACGATGCGACATCCATAGCTGAATAGCTGATCTATTTTAAAAGTGTTGGTGAGGTGCATCAAAATCAGCAATAACTCTATTGCGGGGTTGTCTTCTTGCAGGATTGACAAGTTGTATAGGTCGATTTCCTCCTATTCCATTAGGTGGAACAATGTTTTCATCATCCCTTAGCTCTTTGGGATCGACCTGGTCTTGTCTCCTTTGGTTATCAGCAGCACGTCTAGGGAGTTGATTTCCCTCTCCATCGACTTGTGGCTGGTCATCTGCTTCATGGACAGCCTCTCGGTCATATTCGTGAATGGAATCACGATCATCATCATCTCCGTAGTGACCATCTTGATCACGATTTTAATGGATTTTCCCGATGGGCATTTGGATCGGCCGTCTTGAGCGTTCTTCGTCTGAGTCTCCGAAGTTCTTTTCGTGTGTGTCGATCTCATCTACGGGTGGTACAATGTTGGCAGGATTTCTCCTAGTTGTCATGCTGCTGAGAGCAAAGCAAAGATAAAAATAAAAGTTGGAAAAGCCCAGCAGAACTCGAAAATCTTGTGGTCTAGAATTGAAATTAGATTAAGAAACCAAATCAACAGCAAACAAATCCCCGGTAACGAGGTCAAAAACTTGATGTGGGTGCAGTGGGTAAATACAAGTTTTACCCAAAAAACTGCAAGTGCACAGCAAACGCAGTAGTACTTAGAGATCGAATCCACAAGGATTTGTCTGTTGAGGACTCCTAACTGATGCTAAAATCAATTGTTTGGTTGTCACTGAATCTAAATAAGCAGGAAATTAAAGAGGCTTGAAGAATCAATTGAAAACTATCAGAAAAACGGTGTTGGGTTTAGGGTTCATCTCTAGGGTTCATAATCTATGACATAGGAAATTCAGGCAAGGATTTTCTATGATTCTGAAACTAGGATAGACACTTATAAGATTAGCCAACTTTCGTCACCCTAATCATATAATCACTTAAACTCAGGAATTAACTCTTGTTCTCATGCCGGAATAAGATCATGCATTTCAGATTGGAATTCATCTTAGCTTACGTAACCTCCGTAGGTAGCTTTGGTCTCTTACGACGGGACATCCATAGCTGAATAGCTGATCTATTTTAAAAGTGTTGGTGAGGTGCATCAAAATCAGCAATAAGTCTATTGCGGAGTTGTCTTCTCGCAGGATTGACAAGTTGTAGAGGTTGATTTCCTCCTATTCCATTAGGTGGAACAATGTTTTCATCATCCCTTAGCTCTTTGGGATCGACCTGGTCTTGTCTCCTTTGGTTATCAGCAGCACGTCTAGGGAGTTGATTTCCCTCTCCATCGACTTGTGGCTGGTCATCTGCTTCATGGACAGCCTCTCGGTCATATTCGTGAATGGAATCACGATCATCATCATCTCCGTAGTGACCATCTTGATCACGATCTTAACGGATTTTCTTGATGGGCATTTGGATCGGCCATCTTGAGCGTTCTTCGTCTGAGTCTCCGAAGTTCTTTTCGTGTGTGTCGATCTCATCTAGGGGTGGTACAATGTTGGCAGGATTTCTCCTAGTTGTCATGCTGCTGAGAGCAAAGCAAAGATAAAAATAGAATTTGGAAAAGCTCCAGCAGAACTCGAAAATCTTGTGGTCTAGAATTGAAATTAGATTAAGAAATCAAATCAACAGCAAACAAATCCCCGGCAACGGGGTCAAAAACTTGATGTGGGTGCAGTGGGCAACTACAAGTTTTACCCAAAAAACTGCAATTGCACGGCAAACGCAGTAGTACTTAGGGATCGAATCCACAAGGATTTGTCTGTTGAGGACTCCTAACTGATGCTAAAATCAATTGTTTGGTTGTCATGAATCTAAATAAGCACGAAATTAAAGAGGCTTGAAAAATCAATTGAAAACTATAAGAAAAACGGTGTTGGGTTTAGGGTTCATCTCTAGTGTTCATAATCTATGACATAAGAAATTCAGGTACGGATTTTCTATGATTCTGAAACTAAGATAGACACTTATAAGATTAGCCAACTTTCGTCACCCTAATCATATAATCACTTAAACTCAGGAATTAACTCTTGTTCTCATGCCGGAATAAGATCATGCATTTCAGATTGGAATTCATCTTAGCTTACGTAACCTCCGTAGGTAGCTTTGGTCTCTTACGACGGGACATCAATGGCTGAATAACTGATCTATTTTAAAAGTGTTGGTGAGGTGCATCAAAATCAGCAATAAGTCTATTGCGGAGTTGTCTTCTCGCAGGATTGACAAGTTGTAGAGGTTGATTTCCTCCTATTCCATTAGGTGGAACAATGTTTTCATCATCCCTTAGCTCTTTGGGATCGACCTGGTCTTGTCTCCTTTGGTTATCAGCAGCACGTCTAGGGAGTTGATTTCCCTCTCCATCGACTTGTGGCTGGTCATCTGCTTCATGGACAGCCTCTCGGTCATATTCGTGAATGGAATCACGATCATCATCATCTCCGTAGTGACCATCTTGATCACGATCTTAACGGATTTTCTCGATGGGCATTTGGATCGGCCATCTTGAGCGTTCTTCGTCTGAGTCTCCGAAGTTCTTTTCGTGTGTGTCAATCTCATCTAGGGGTGGTACAATGTTGGCAGGATTTCTCCTAGTTGTCATGCTGCTGAGAGCAAAGCAAAGATAAAAATAGAATTTGGAAAAGCTCCAGCAGAACTCGAAAATCTTGTGGTCTAGAATTGAAATTAGATTAAGAAATCAAATCAACAGCAAACAAATCCCCGGCAACGGGGTCAAAAACTTGATGTGGGTGCAGTGGGCAACTACAAGTTTTACCCAAAAAACTGCAATTGCACAGCAAACGCAGTAGTACTTAGGGATCGAATCCACAAGGATTTGTCTGTTGAGGACTCCTAACTGATGCTAAAATCAACTGTTTGGTTGTCATGAATCTAAATAAGCACGAAATTAAAGAGGCTTGAAAAATCAATTGAAAACTATAAGAAAAACGGTGTTGGGTTTAGGGTTCATCTCTAGGGTTCATAATCTATGACATAGGAAATTCAGGCAAGGATTTTCTATGATTCTGAAACTAGGACAGACACTTATAAGATTAGCCAACTTTCGTCACCCTAATCATATAATCACTTAAACTCAGGAATTAACTCTTGTTCTCATGCCGGAATAAGATCATGCATTTCAGATCGGAATTCATCTTAGCTTACGTAACCTCCGTAGGTAGCTTTCGTCTCTTACGACGGGACATCCATAGCTGAATAGCTGATCTATTTTAAAAGTGTTGGTGAGGTGCATCAAAATCAGCAATAACTCTATTGCGGGGTTGTCTTCTTGCAGGATTGACAAGTTGTATAGGTCGATTTCCTCCTATTCCATTAGGTGGAACAATGTTTTCATCATCCCTTAGCTCTTTGGGATCGACCTGGTCTTGTCTCCTTTGGTTATCAGCAGCACGTCTAGGGAGTTGATTTCCCTCTCCATCGACTTGTGGCTGGTCATCTGCTTCATGGACAGCCTCTCGGTCATATTCGTGAATGGAATCACGATCATCATCATCTCCGTAGTGACCATCTTGATCACGATTTTAATGGATTTTCCCGATGGGCATTTGGATCGGCCGTCTTGAGCGTTCTTCGTCTGAGTCTCCAAAGTTCTTTTCGTGTGTGTCGATCTCATCTAGGGGTGGTACAATGTTGGCAGGATTTCTACTAGTTGTCACGCTGCTGAGAGCAAAGAAAAGATAAAAATAAAAGTTGGAAAAGCTCCAGCAGAACTCGAAAATCTTGTGGTCTAGAATTGAAATTAGATTAAGAAATCAAATCAACAGCAAACAAATCCCTGGTAACGAGGTCAAAAACTTGATGTGGGTGCAGTGGGTAAATACAAGTTTTACCCAAAAAACTGCAAGTGCACAGCAAACGCAGTAGTACTTAGAAATCGAATCCACAAGGATTTTTCTGTTGAGGACTCCTAACTGATGCTAATATCAATTGTTTGGTTGTCACTGAATCTAAATAAGCAGGAAATTAAAGAGGCTTGAAAAATCAATTGAAAACTATCAGAAAAACGGTGTTGGGTTTAGGGTTCATCTCTAGGGTTCATAATCTATGACATATGAAATTCAGGCAAAGATTTTCTATGATTCTGAAACTAGGATAAACACTTATAAGATTAGCCAACTTTCGTCACCCTAATCTTATAATCACTTAAACTTAGGAATTAACTCTTGTTCTCATTCCGGAATAAGATCATGTATTTCAGATCGGAATTCATCTTAGCTTACGTAACCTCCGTAGGTAGCTTTCGTCTCTTACGATGGGACATCCATAGCTGAATAGCTGATCTATTTTAAAAGTGTTGGTGAGGTGCATCAAAATCAGCAATAAGTCTATTGCGGGGTTGTCTTCTCGCAGGATTGACAAGTTGTATAAGTCGATTTCCTCCTATTCCATTAGGTGGAACAATGTTTTCATCATCCCTTAGCTCTTTGGATCGACCTGGTCTTGTCTCCTTTGGTTATCAGCAGCACGTCTAGGGAGTTGATTTCCCTCTCCATCCACTTGTGGTGGTCATCTGCTTCATGGACAGCCTCTCGGTCATATTCGTGAATGGAATCACGATCATCATAATCTCCGTAGTGACCATCTTAATCACGGTTTAACAGATTTTCCCGATGGGCATTTGGATCGACCATCTTGAGCGTTCTTCGTCTGAGTCTCCGAAGTTCTTTTCGTGTGTGTCGATCTCATCTAGGGGTGGTACAATGTTGGCAGGATTTCTCCTAGTTGTCATGCGCTGAAAGCAAAGCAAAGATAAAAATAGAAGTTGGAAAAGCTCCAGCAGAACTTGAAAATCGTGTGGTCTAGAATTGAAATTAGATTAAGAAATCAAATCAACAGCAGACAAATCCCCAGAAACGGGGTCAAAAACTTGATGTGGGTGCAGTGGGCAAATACAAATTTTACCGAAAAAACTGCAATTGCACAGCAAACGCAGTAGTACTTAGGGATCGAATCCACAAGGATTTGTCTGTTGAGGACTCCTAACTGATGCTAAAATCATTTGTTTGGTTGTCACTGAATCTAAATAAGCAGGAAATTAAAGAGGCTTGAAAAATCAATTGAAAACTATAAGAAAAACGGTGTTGGGTTTAGGGTTCATCTCTAGGGTTCATAATCAATGACATAGGAAATTCAGGTAAGGATTTTTTATGATTCTGAAACTAGGATAGACACTTATAAGATTAGCCAACTTCCGTCACCCTAATCATATAATCACTTAAACTTAGGAATTAACTCTTGTTCTCATGCCGGAATAAGATCATGCATTTCAGATCGGAATTCATCTTAGCTTGCGTAACCTCCGTAGGTAGCTTTCGTCTCTTACGACGGGACATCCATAGCTGAATAGCTGATCTATTTTAAAAGTGTTGGTGAGGTGCATCAAAATCAGCAATAAGTCTATTGCGGGGTGGTCTTCTCGCAGGATTGACAAGTTGTATTGGTCGATTTCCTCCTATTCCATTAGGTGGAACAATGTTTTCATCATCCCTTAGCTCTTTGGGATCGACCTGGTCTTGTCTCCTTTGGTTATCAGCAGCACGTCTAGGGAGTTGATTTCCCTCTCCATCGACTTGTGGCTGGTCATCTGCTTCATGGACAGCCTCTCGGTCATATTCGTGAATGGAATCACGATCATCATCATCTCCGTAGTGACCATCTTGATCACGATCTTAACGGATTTTCTCGATGGGCATTTGGATCGGCCATCTTGAGCGTTCTTCGTCTGAGTCTCCGAAGTTCTTTTCGTGTGTGTCGATCTCATCTAGGGGTGGTACAATGTTGGCAGGATTTCTCCTAGTTGTCATGCTGCTGAGAGCAAAGCAAAGATAAAAATAGAATTTGGAAAAGCTCCAGCAGAACTCGAAAATCTGGTGGTCTAGAATTGAAATTAGATTAAGAAATCAAATCAACAGCAAACAAATCCCCGGCAACGAGGTCAAAAACTTGATGTGGGTGCAGTGGGTAAATACAAGTTTTACCCAAAAAACTGCAAGTGCACAGCAAACGCAGTAGTACTTCGAGATCGAATCCACAAGGATTTGTCTGTTGAAGACTCCTAACTGATGCTAAAATCAATTGTTTGGTTGTCACTGAATCTAAATAAGCAGGAAATTAAAGAGGCTTGAAAAATCAATTGAAAACTATAAGAAAAACGGTGTTGGGTTTAGGGTTTATCTCTAGGGTTCATAATCTATGACATAGGAAATTCAGGTAAGGATTTTCTATGATTCTGAAACTAGGATATACACTTATAAGATTAGTCAACTTTCGTCACCCTAATCATATAATCACTTAAACTCAGGATTTAACTCTTGTTCTCATGCCGGAATAAGATCATGCATTTCAGATCGGAATTCATCTTAGCTTACGTAACCTCCGTAGGTAGCTTTCGTCTCTTACGACGGGACATCCATAGC
>NW_006256789.1:122556-132145 GCF_000478725.1 Eutrema salsugineum | reverse complement strand
TGAGGTGCATCAAAATCAGCAATAAGTCTATTGCGGGGTTGTCTTCTCGCAGGATTGACAAGTTGTATAGGTCGATTTCCTCCTATTCCATTAGGTGGAACAGTTTTTTCATCATCCCTTAGCTCTTTGGGATCGACCTGGTCTTGTCTCCTTTGGTTATCAGCAGCACGTCTAGGGAGTTGATTTCCCTCTCCATCGACTTGTGGCTGGTCATCTGCTTCATGGACAGCCTCTCGGTCATATTCGTGAATGGAATCACGATCATCATCATCCCGGTAGTGACCATCTTGATCACGATTTTAACGGATTTTCCCAATGGGCATTTGGATCGGCCATCTTGAGAGTTCTTCGTCTGAGTCTCCGAAGTTCTTTTCGTGTGTGTCGATCTCATCTAGGGGTGGTACAATGTTGGCAGGATTTCTCCTAGTTGTCATGTTGCTGAGCGCAAAGCAAAGATAAAAATAGAAGTTGGAAAAGCTCCAGCAGAACTCGAAAATCTTGTGGTCTAGAATTGAAATTAGATTAAGAAATCAAATCAACAGCAAACAAATCACCGGCAACGGGGTCAAAAACTTGATGTGGGTGCAGTGGGTAAATACAAGTTTTACCAAAAAAACTGCAAGTGCACAGCAAACGCAGTAGTACTTAGAGATCGAATCCACAAGGATTTGTCTGTTGAGGACTCCTAACTGATGCTAAAATCAATTGTTTGGTTGTCACTGAATCTAAATAAGCAGGAATTAAAGAGGCTTGAAAAATCAATTGAAAACTATAAGAAAAACGATGTTGGGTTTAGGGTTTATCTCTAGGGTTCATAATATGACATAGGAAATTCAGGTAAGGATTTTCTATGATTCTGAAACTAGGATAGACACTTATAAGATTAGTCAACTTTCGTCACCCTAATCATATAATCACTTAAACTCAGAAATTAACTCTTGTTCTCATGCCAGAATAAGATCATGCATTTCAGATCGGAATTCATCTTAGCTTACGTAACCTCCGTAGGTAGCTTTCGTCTCTTACGACGGGACATCCATAGCTGAATAGCTGATCTATTTTAAAAGTGTTGGTGAGGTGCATCAAAATCAGCAATAAGTCTATTGCGGGGTTGTCTTCTTGCAGGATTGACAAGTTGTATAGGTCGATTTCCTCCTATTCCATTAGGTGGAACAATGTTTTCATCATCCCTTAGCTCTTTGGGATCGACCTGGTCTTGTCTCCTTTGGTTATCAGCAGCAAGTCTAGGGAGTTGATTTCCCTCTCCATCGACTTGTGGCTGGTCATCTGCCTCATGGACAGCCTCTCGGTCATATTCGTGAATGGAATCACGATCATCATCATCTCCGTAGTGACCATCTTGATCACGATTTTAACGGATTTTCCCGATGGGCATTTGGATCGGCCATCTTGAGCGTTCTTCGTCTGAGTCTCCGAAGTTCTTTTCGTGTGTGTCGATCTCATCTAGGGGTGGTACAATGTTGGCAGGATTTCTCCTAGTTGTCATGCTGCTGAGCGCAAAGCAAAGATAAAAATAGAAGTTGGAAAAGCTCCAGCAGAACTCGAAAATCTTGTGGTCTAGAATTGAAATTAGAGTAAGAAATCAAATCAACAGCAAAAAAATCCCCGGCAACGAGGTCAAAAACTTGATGTTGGGTGCAGTGGGTAAATACAAGTTTTACCAAAAAAACTGCAAGTGCACAGCAAACGCAGTAGTACTTAGAGATCGAATCCACAAGGATTTGTCTGTTGAGGACTCCTAACTGATGCTAAAATCAATTGTTTGGTTGTCACTGAATCTAAATAAGCAGGAATTAAAGAGGCTTGAAAAATCAATTGAAAACTATAAGAAAAACGATGTTGGGTTTAGGGTTTATCTCTAGGGTTCATAATATGACATAGGAAATTCAGGTAAGGATTTTCTATGATTCTGAAACTAGGATAGACACTTATAAGATTAGTCAACTTTCGTCATCCTAATCATATAATCACTTAAACTCAGGAATTAACTCTTGTTCTCATGCCGGAATAAGATCATGCATTTCAGATCGGAATTCATCTTAGCTTACGTAACCTCCGTAGGTAGCTTTCGTCTCTTACGACGGGACATCCATAGCTGAATAGCTGATCTATTTTAAAAGTGTTGGTGAGGTGCATCAAAATCAGCAATAAGTCTATTGCGGGGTTGTCTTCTTGCAGGATTGACAAGTTGTATAGGTCGATTTCCTCCTATTCCATTAGGTGGAACAATGTTTTCATCATCCCTTAGCTCTTTGGGATCGACCTGGTCTTGTCTCCTTTGGTTATCAGCAGCACGTCTAGGGAGTTGATTTCCCTCTCCATCGACTTGTGGCTGGTCATCTGCCTCATGGACAGCCTCTCGGTCATATTCGTGAATGGAATCACGATCATCATCATCTCCGTAGTGACCATCTTGATCACGATTTTAATGGATTTTCTCGATGGGCATTTGGATCGGCCATCTTGAGTGTTCTTCGTCTGAGTCTCCGAAGTTCTTTTCGTGTGTGTCGATCTCATCTAGGGGTGGTACAATGTTGGCAGGATTTCTCCTAGTTGTCATGCTGCTGAGCGCAAAGCAAAGATAAAAATAGAAGTTGGAAAAGCTCCTGCAGAACTCGAAAATCTTGTGGTCTAGAATTGAAATTAGAGTAAGAAATCAAATCAACAGCAAAAAAATCCCCGACAACGAGGTCAAAAACTTGATGTTGGGTGTAGTGGGTAAATACAAGTTTTACCAAAAAAACTGCAAGTGCACAGCAAACGCAGTAGTACTTAGAGATCGAATCCACAAGGATTTGTCTGTTGAGGACTCCTAACTGATGCTAAAATCAATTGTTTGGTTGTCACTGAATCTAAATAAGCAGGAATTAAAGAGGCTCGAAAAATCAATTGAAAACTATAAGAAAAACGATGTTGGGGTTAGGGTTCATCTCTAAGGTTCATAATATGACATAGGAAATTCAGGTAAGGATTTTCTATGATTCTGAAACTAGGATAGACACTTATAAGATTAGTCAACTTTCGTCACCCTAATCATATAATCACTTAAACTCAGGAATTAACTCTTGTTCTCATGCCGGAATAAGATCATGCATTTTAGATCGGAATTCATCTTAGCTTACGTAACCTCCGTAGGTAGCTTTCGTCTCTTACGACGGGACATCCATAGCTGAATAGCTGATCTATTTTAAAAGTGTTGGTGAGGTGCATCAAAATCAGCAATAAGTCTATTGCAGGGTTGTCTTCTCACAGGATTAACAAGTTGTATAGGTCGATTTCCTCCTATTCCATTAGGTGGAACAATGTTTTCATCATCCCTTAGCTCTTTGGGATCGACCTGGTCTTGTCTCCTTTGGTTATCAGCAGCACGTCTAGGGAGTTGATTTCCCTCTCCATCGACTTGTGGCTGGTCATCTGCCTCATGGACAGCCTCTCGGTCATATTCGTGAATGGAATCACGATCATCATCATCTCCGTAGTGACCATCTTGATCACGATTTTAACGGATTTTCCCGATGGGCATTTGGATCGGCCATCTTGAGCGTTCTTCGTCTGAGTCTCTGAAGTTCTTTTCGTGTGTGTCGATCTCATCTAGGGGTGGTACAATGTTGGCAGGATTTCTCCTAGTTGTCATGCTGCTGAGCGCAAAGCAAAGATAAAAATAGAAGTTGGAAAAGCTCCAGCAGAACTCGAAAATCTTGTGGTCTAGAATTGAAATTAGATTAAGAAATCAAATCAACAGCAAAAAAATCCCCGGCAACGAGGTCAAAAACTTGATGTGGGTGCAGTGGGCAACTACAAGTTTTACCCAAAAAACTGCAATTGCACAGCAAACGCAGTAGTACTTAGGGATCGAATCCACAAGGATTTGTCTGTTGAGGACTCCTAACTGATGCTAAAATCAATTGTTTGGTTGTCATGAATCTAAATAAGCACGAAATTAAAGAGGCTTGAAAAATCAATTGAAAACTATAAGAAAAACGGTGTTGGGTTTAGGGTTCATCTCTAGGGTTCATAATCTATGACATAGGAAATTCAGGCAAGGATTTTCTATGATTCTGAAACTAGGACAGACACTTATAAGATTAGCCAACTTTCGTCACCCTAATCATATAATCACTTAAACTCAGGAATTAACTCTTGTTCTCATGCCGGAATAAGATCATGCATTTCAGATCGAAATTCATCTTAGCTTACGTAACCTCCGTAGGTAGCTTTCGTCTCTTACGACGGGACATCCATAGCTGAATAGCTGATCTATTTTAAAAGTGTTGGTGAGGTGCATCAAAATCAGCAATAAGTCTATTGCGGGGTTGTCTTCTCGCAGGATTGACAAGTTGTATAGGTCGATTTCCTCCTATTCCATTAGGTGGAACAATGTTTTCATCATCCCTTAGCTCTTTGGGATCGACCTGGTCTTGTCTCCTTTGGTTATCAGCAGCACGTCTAGGGAGTTGATTTCCCTCTCCATCGACTTGTGGCTGGTCATCTGCTTCATGGACAGCCTCTCGGTCATATTCGTGAATGGAATCACGATCATCATCATCTCCGTAGTGACCATCTTGATCACGATTTTAACGGATTTTCCCGATGGGCATTTGGATCGGCCATCTTGAGAGTTCTTCGTCTGAGTCTCCGAAGTTCTTTTCGTGTGTGTCGATCTCATCTAGGGGTGGTACAATGTTGGCAGGATTTCTCCTAGTTGTCATGCTGCTGAGAGCAAAGCAAAGATAAAAATAGAATTTGGAAAAGCTCCAGCATAACTCGAAAATCTTGTGGTCTAGAATTGAAATTAGAGTAAGAAATCAAATCAACAGCAAAAAAATCCCTGACAACGAGGTCAAAAACTTGATGTGGGTGCAGTGGGTAAATACAAGTTTTACCCAAAAAACTGCAAGTGCACAGCAAACGCAGTAGTACTTAGAGATCGAATCCACAAGGATTTTTCTGTTGAGGACTCCTAACTGATGCTAAAATCAATTGTTTGGTTGTCACTGAATATAAATAAGCAGGAATTAAAGAGGCTTCAAAAATCAATTGAAAAAAATCAGAAAAACGATGTTCGGTTTAGGGTTCATCTCTAGGGTTCATAATCTATGACATAGGAAATTCAGGCAAGGATTTTCTATGATTCTGAAACTAGGATAGACACTTATAAGATTAGCCAACTTTCGTCACCCTTACCATATAATCACTTAAACTCAGGAATTAACTCTTGTTCTCATGCCGGAATAAGATCATGCATTTCAGATCGGAATTCATCTTAGCTTACGTAACCTCCGTAGGTAGCTTTCGTCTCTTACGACGGGACATCCATAGCTGAATAGCTGATCTATTTTAAAAGTGTTGGTGAGGTGCATCAAAATCAGCAATAAGTCTATTGCAGGGTTGTCTTCTCACAGGATTAACAAGTTGTATAGGTCGATTTCCTCCTATTCCATTAGGTGGAACAATGTTTTCATCATCCCTTAGCTCTTTGGGATCGACCTGGTCTTGTCTCCTTTGGTTATCAGCAGCACGTCTAGGGAGTTGATTTCCCTCTCCATCGACTTGTGGCTGGTCATCTGCTTCATGGACAGCCTCTCGGTCATATTCGTGAATGGAATCACGATCATCATCATCTCCGTAGTGACCATCTTGATCAAGATTTTAACGGATTTTCCCGATGGGCATTTGGATCGGCCATCTTGAGCGTTCTTCGTCTGAGTCTCCGAAGTTCTTTTCGTGTGTGTCGATCTCATATAGGGGTGGTACAATGTTGGCAGGATTTCTCCTAGTTTTCATGCTGCTGAGAGCAAAGCAAAGATAAAAATAGAAGTTGGAAAAGCTCCAGCATAACTCAAAAATCTTGTGGTCTAGAATTAAAATTAGATTAAAAAATCAAATCAACAGCAAACAAATCCCCGGCAACGGGGTCAAAAACTTGATGTGGGTGCAGTGGGCAACTACAAGTTTTACCCAAAAAACTGCAATTGCACAGCAAACGCAGTAGTACTTAGGGATCGAATCCACAAGGATTTGTCTGTTGAGGACTCCTAACTGATGCTAAAATCAATTGTTTGGTTGTCATGAATCTAAATAAGCACGAAATTAAAGAGGCTTGAAAAATCAATTGAAAACTATAAGAAAAACGGTGTTGGGTTTAGGGTTCATCTCTAGGGTTCATAATCTATGACATAGGAAATTCAGGCAAGGATTTTCTATGATTCTGAAACTAGGACAGACACTTATAAGATTAGCCAACTTTCGTCACCCTTATCATATAATCACTTAAACTCAGGAATTAACTCTTGTTCTCATGCCGGAATAAGATCATGCATTTCAGATCGGAATTCATCTTAGCTTACGTAACCTCCGTAGGTAGCTTTCGTCTCTTACGATGGGACATCCATAGCTGAATAGCTGATCTATTTTAAAAGTGTTGGTGAGGTGCACCAAAATCAGCAATAAGTCTATTGAGGGGTTGTCTTCTCGCAAGATTGACAAGTTGTATAGGTCGATTTCCTCCTATTCCATTAGGTGGAACAATGTTTTCATCATCCCTTAGCTCTTTGGGATCGACCTGGTCTTGTCTCCTTTGGTTATCAGCAGCACGTCTAGGGAGTTGATTTCCCTCTCCATCGACTTGTGGCTGGTCATCTGCTTCATGGACAGCCTCTCGGTCATATTCGTGAATGGAATCACGATCATCATCATCTCCGTAGTGACCATCTTGATCACGATTTTAACGGATTTTCCCGATGGGCATTTGGATCGGCCATCTTGAGCGTTCTTCGTCTGAGTCTCCGAAGTTCTTTTCGTGTGTGTCGATCTCATCTAGGGGTGGTACAATGTTGGCAGGATTTCTCCTAGTTGTCATGCTGCTGAGAGCAAAGCAAAGATAAAAATAGAAGTTGGAAAAGCTCCAGCAGAACTCGAAAATCTTGTGGTCTAGAATTGAAATTAGATTAAGAAATCAAATCAACAGCAAACAAATCCCCGGCAACGAGTTCAAAAACTTGATGTGGGTGCAGTAGGTAAATACAAGTTTTACCAAAAAAACTGCAAGTGCACAGCAAACGCAGTAGTACTTAGAGATCGAATCCACAAGGATTTGTCTATTGAGGACTCCTAACTGATGCTAAAATCAATTGTTTGGTTTACACTGAATCTAAATAAGCAGGAATTAAAGAGGCTTGAAAAATCAATTGAAAACTATAAGAAAAACGATGTTGGGTTTAGGGTGCATCTCTAGGGTTCATAATATGACATAGGAAATTCAGGTAAGGATTTTCTATGATTCTGAAACTAGGATAGACACTTATAAGATTAGCCAACTTTCGTCACCCTAATCATATAATCACTTAAACTCAGGAATTAACTCTTGTTCTCATGCCGGAATAAGATCATGCATTTCAGATCGGAATTCATCTTAGCTTACGTAACCTCCGTAGGTAGCTTTCGTCTCTTACGACGGGACATCCATAGCTGAATAGCTGATCTATTTTAAAAGTGTTGGTGAGGTGCATCAAAATCAGCAATAAGTCTATTGCGAGGTTGTCTTCTCGCAGGATTGACAAGTTGTATAGGTCGATTTCCTCCTATTCTATAGGTGGAACAATGTTTTCATCATCCCTTAGCTCTTTGGGATCGACCTGGTCTTGTCTCCTTTGTTTATCAGCAGCACGTCTAGGGAGTTGATTTCCCTCTCCATCGACTTGTGGCTGGTCATCTGCTTCATGGACAGCCTCTCGGTCATATTCGTGAATGGAATCACGATCATCATCATATCCGTAGTGACCATCTTGATCACGATTTTAACGGATTTTCCCGATGGGCATTTGGATCGGCCATCTTGAGCGTTCTTCGTCTGAGTCTCCGAAGTTCTTTTTGTGTGTGTCGATCTTATCTAGAGGTGGTACAATGTTGGCAGGATTTCTCCTAGTTGTCATGCTGCTGAGAGCAAAGCAAAGATAAAAATAAAAGTTGGAAAAGCTCCAGCAGAACTCGAAAATCTTGTGGTCTAGAATTGAAATTAGATTAAGAAATCAAATCAACAGCAAACAAATCCCCGGCAACGAGGTCAAAAACTTGATGTGGGTGCAGTGGGTAAATACAAGTTTTACCAAAAAAACTGCAAGTGCACAGCAAACGCAGTAGTACTTAGAGATCGAATCCACAAGGATTTGTCTATTGAGGACTCCTAACTGATGCTAAAATCAATTGTTTGGTTGTCACTGAATCTAAATAAGCAGGAATTAAAGAGGCTTGAAAAATCAATTGAAAACTATAAGAAAAACGATGTTGGGTTTAGGGTTCATCTCTAGGGTTCATAATATGACATAGGAAATTCAGGTAAGGATTTTCTATGATTCTGAAACTAGGATAGACACTTATAAGATTAGTCAACTTTCGTCACCCTAATCATATAATCACTTAAACTCAGGAATTAACTCTTGTTCTCATGCCGGAATAAGATCATGCATTTTAGATCGGAATTCATCTTAGCTTACGTAACCTCCGTAGGTAGCTTTCGTCTCTTACGACGGGACATCCATAGCTGAATAGCTGATCTATTTTAAAAGTGTTGGTGAGGTGCATCAAAATCAGCAATAAGTCTATTGCGGGGTTGTCTTCTCGCAGGATTGACAAGTTGTATAGGTCGATTTCCTCCTATTCCATTAGGTGGAACAATGTTTTCATCATCCCTTAGCTCTTTGGGATCGACCTGGTCTTGTCTCCTTTGGTTATCAGCAGCACGTCTAGGGAGTTGATTTCCCTCTCCATCGACTTGTGGCTGGTCATCTGCTTCATGGACAGCCTCTCGGTCATATTCGTGAATGGAATCACGATCATCATCATCTCCGTAGTGACCATCTTGATCACGATTTTAACGGATTTTCCCGATGGGCATTTGGATCGGCCATCTTGAGAGTTCTTCGTCTGAGTCTCCGAAGTTCTTTTCGTGTGTGTCGATCTCATCTAGGGGTGGTACAATGTTGACAGGATTTCTCCTAGTTGTCATGCTGCTGAGAGCAAAGCAAAGATAAAAATAGAAGTTGGAAAAGCTCCAGCATAACTCGAAAATCTTGTGGTCTAGAATTGAAATTAGATTAAGAAATCAAATCAACAGCAAACAAATCCCCGGCAACGGGGTCAAAAACTTAATGTGGGTGCAGTGGGCAACTACAAGTTTTACCCAAAAAACTGCAATTGCACAGCAAACGCAGTAGTACTTAGGGATCGAATCCACAAGGATTTGTCTGTTGAGGACTCCTAACTGATGCTAAAATCAACTGTTTGGTTGTCATGAATCTAAATAAGCACGAAATTAAAGAGGCTTGAAAAATCAATTGAAAACTATAAGAAAAACGGTGTTGGGTTTAGGGTTCATCTCTAGGGTTCATAATCTATGACATAGGAAATTCAGGCAAGGATTTTCTATGATTCTGAAACTAGGACAGACACTTATAAGATTAGCCAACTTTCGTCACCCTAATCATATAATCACTTAAACTCAGGAATTAACTCTTGTTCTCATGCCGGAATAAGACTCATGCATTTCAGATCAGAATTCATCTTAGCTTAC
>NW_006256789.1:107639-122118 GCF_000478725.1 Eutrema salsugineum | reverse complement strand
TCACGATCATCATCATCTCCGTTGTGACCATCTTGATCACGGTTTAAAGGATTTTCCCGATGGACATTTGGATCGGCCATCTTGAGCGTTCTTCGTCTGAGTCTCCGAAGTTCTCTTTCGTGTGTGTCGATCTCATCTAGGGGTGGTACAATGTTGGCAGGATTTCTCCTAGTTGTCATGCTGCTGATAGCAAAGCAAAGATAAAAATAGAAGTTGGAAAAGCTCCAGCAGAACTCCAAAATATTGTGGTCTAGAATTGAAATTAGATTAAGAAATCAAATCAACAGCAGAAAAATCCCCGGCAACGGGGTCAAACACTTGATGTGGGTGCAGTGGCAACTACAAGTTTTACCCAAAAAACTGCAAGTGCACAGCAAACGCAGTAGTACTTAGGGATCGAATCCACAAGGATTTGTCTGTTGAGGACTCCTAACTGATGCTAAAATCAATTGTTTGGTTGTCACTGAATCTAAATAAGCAGGAAATTAAAGAGGCTTGAAAAATCAATTGAAAACTATAAGAAAAACGTTGTTGGGTTTAGGGTTTATCTCTAGGGTTCATAATCTATGACATAAGAAATTTAGGTAAGGATTTTCTAGGATTCTGAAACTAGAATAGACACTTATAAAATTAGCCAACTTTCGTCACCCTAATCATTTAATCACTTAAACTCAGGAATTAACTCTTGTTCTCATGCCGGAATAAGATCATGCATTTCAGATCGGAATTTATCTTAGCTTACGTAACATCTGTAGGTAGCTTTCGTCTCTTACGACGGGACATCCATAGCTGAATAACTGATCTATTTTAAAAGTGTTGGTGAGATGCATCAAAATCGGCAATAAGTCCATTGCGGGGTTGTCTTCTCGCAGGATTGACAAGTTGTATAGGTCGATTTCCTCCTATTCCATTAGGTGGAACAATGTTTTCATCATCCCTTAGCTCTTTGGGATCGACCTGGTCTTGTCTCCTTTGGTTATCAGCAGCACGTCTAGGGAGTTGATTTCCCTCTCAACCGACTTGTGGCTGGTCATCTGCTTCATGGACAGCCTCTCGGTCATATTCGTGAATGGAATCACGATCATCATCATCTCTGTAGTGACCATCTTGATCACGGTTTAACGGATTTTCCCGATGGGCATTTGGATCGGCCATCTTGAGCGTTCTTCGTCTGAGTCTCCGAAGTTCTTTTCTTGTGTGTCGATCTCATCTAGGGGTTGTACAATGTTGGCAGGATTTCTCCTAGTTGTCATGCTGCTGAGAGCAAAGCAAAGATAAAATTAGAAGTTGGAAAAGCTCCAGCAGAACTCGAAAATCTTGTGGTCTAGAATTGAAATTAGATTAAGAAATCAAATCAACAGCAGACAAATCCCCGGCAACGGGGTCAAACACTTGATGTGGGTGCAGTGGGCAACTACAAGTTTTACCCAAAAAACTGCAAGTGCACAGGAAACGCAGTAGTACTTAGAGATCGAATCCACAAGGATTTGTCTGTTGAGGACTCCTAACTGATGCTAAAATCAATTGTTTGGTTGTCACTGAATCTAAATAAGCAGGAAATTAAAGAGGCTTGAAAAATCAATTGAAAACTATAAGAAAAACGTTGTTGGGTTTAGGGTTTATCTCTAGGGTTCATAATCTATGACATAAGAAATTCAAGTAAGGATTTTCTAGGATTCTGAAACTAGGATAGACACTTATAAGATTAGCCAACTTTCGTCACCCTAATCATCTAATCACTTAAACTCAGGAATTAACTCTTGTTCTCATGCCGGAATAAGATCATACATTTCAGATCGGAATTCATCTTAGCTTACATAACCTCCATAGGTAGCTTTCGTCTCTTACGACGGGACATCCATAGCTGAATAACTGATCTATTTTAAAAGTGTTGGTGAGGTGCATCAAAAGAAATAAGTCTATTGCGGGGTTGTCTTCTCGCAGGGTTGACAAGTTGTATATGTCGATTTCCTCTTATTCCATTAGGTGGAACAATGTTTTCATCATCCCTTAGCTCTTTGGGATCGACGTGGTCTTGTCTCCTTTGGTTATCAGCAGCACGTCTTGGGAGTTTATTTCCCTCTCCCCCGACTTGTGGCTGGTCATCTGCTTCATGGACAGCCTCTCGGTCATATTCGTGAATGGAATCACGATCATCATCATCTCCGTAGTGACCATCTTGATCACGGTTTAATGGATTTTCCCGATGGGCATTTGGATCGGCCATCTTGAGCGTTCTTCGTCTGAGTCTCCGAACTTCTTTTCGTGTGTGTCGATCTCATCTAGGGGTGGTACAATGTTGGCAGGATTTCTCCTAGTTGTCATGCTGCTGAGAGCAAAGCAAAGATAAAAATAGAAGTTGGAAAAGCTCCAGCAGAACTCCAAAATCTTGTGGTCTAGAATTGAAATTAGATTAAGAAATCAAATCAACAGCAGACAAATCCCCGGCAACGGGGTCAAAAACTTGATGTGGGTGCAGTGGGCAACTACAAGTTTTACCCAAAAAACTGCAAGTGCACAACAAACGCAGTAGTACTTAGAGATCGAATCCACAAGGATTTGTCTGTTGAGGACTCCTAACTGATGCTAAAATCAATTGTTTGGTTGTCACTGAATTTAAATAAGCAGGAAATTAAAGAGGCTTGAAAAATCAATTGAAAACTATAAGAAAAACGGTGTTGGGTTTAGGGTTCATCTCTAGGGTTCATAATCTATGACATAGAAAATTCATGGAAGGATTTTCTATGATTCTGAAACTAGGATAGACACTTATAAGATTAGCCAACTTTCGTCACCCTAATCATATAATCACTTAAACTCAGGAATTAACTCTTGTTCTAATGCCGGAATAAGATCATGCATTTCAGATCGGAATTTATCTTAGCTTACGTATCATCTGTAGGTAGCTTTCGTCTCTTACGACGGGACATCCATAGCTGAATAACTGATCTATTTTAAAAGTGTTGGTGAGATGCATCAAAATCAGCAATAAGTCCATTGAGGGGTTGTCTTCTCGCAGGATTGACAAGTTGTATAGGTCGATTTCCTCCTATTCCATTAGGTGGAACAATGTTTTCATCATCCCTTAGCTCTTTGGGATCGACCTGGTCTTGTCTCCTTTGGTTATCAGCAGCACGTCTAGGGAGTTGATTTCCCTCTCAACCGACTTGTGGCTGGTCATCTGCTTCATGGACAGCCTCTCGGTCATATTCGTGAATGGAATCACGATCATCATCATCTCTGTAGTGACCATCTTGATCACGGTTTGAACGGATTTTCCCGATGGGCATTTGGATCGGCCATCTTGAGCGTTCTTCGTCTGAGTCTCCGAAGTTCTTTTCGTGTGTGTCGATCTCATCTAGGGGTTGTACAATGTTGGCAGGATTTCTCCTAGTTGTCATGCTGCTGAGAGCAAAGCAAAGATAAAAATAGAAGTTGGAAAAGCTCCAGCAGAACTCGAAAATCTTGTGGTCTAGAATTGAAATTAGATTAAGAAATCAAATCAACAGCAGAAAAATCCCCGGCAACGGGGTCAAAAACTTGATGTGGGTGCAGTGGGCAACTACAAGTTTTACCCAAAAAACTGCAAGTGCACAGCAAACGCAGTAGTACTTAGGGATCGAATCCACAAGGATTTGTCTGTTGAGGACTCCTAACTGATGCTAAAATCAATTGTTTGGTTGTCACTGAATCTAAATAAGCAGGAAATTAAAGAGGCTTGAAAAATCAATTGAAAACTATAAGAAAAACGTTGTTGGGTTTAGGGTTTATCTCTAGGGTTCATAATCTATGACATAAGAAATTTAGGTAAGGATTTTCTAGGATTCTGAAACTAGGATAGACACTTATAAGATTAGCCAACTTTTGTCACCCTAATCATCTAATCACTTAAACTCAGGAATTAACTCTTGTTCTCATGCCGGAATAAGATCATGCATTTCAGATCGGAATTCATCTTAGCTTACGTAACCTCCATAGTAGCTTTCGTCTCTTACGACGGGACATCCATAGCTGAATAACTGATCTATTTTAAAAGTGTTGGTGAGGTGCATCAAAATCAGCAATAAGTCTATTGCGGGGTTGTCTTCTCACAGGGTTGACAAGTTGTATATGTCGATTTCCTCTTATTCCATTAGGTGGAACAATGTTTTCATCATCCCTTAGCTCTTTGGGATCGACCTGGTCTTATCTCCTTTGGTTACCAGCAGCACGTCTAGGGAGTTGATTTCCCTCTCCACCGACTTGTGGCTGGTCATCTGCTTCATGGACAGCCTCTCGGTCATATTCGTGAATGGAATCACGATCATCATCATCTCCGTAGTGACCATCTTGATCACGGTTTAATGGATTTTCCCGATGGGCATTTGGATCGGCCATCTTGAGCGTTCTTCGTCTGAGTCTCCGAACTTCTTTTCGTGTGTGTCGATCTCATCTAGGGGTGGTACAATGTTGGCAGGATTTCTCCTAGTTGTCATGCTGCTGAGAGCAAAGCAAAGATAAAAATAGAAGTTGGAAAAGCTCCAGCAGAACTCCAAAATCTTGTGGTCTAGAATTGAAATTAGATTAAGAAATCAAATCAACAGCAGACAAATCCCCGGCAACGGGGTCAAAAACTTGATGTGGGTGCAGTGGGCAACTACAAGTTTTACCCAAAAAACTGCAAGTGCACAACAAACGCAGTAGTACTTAGAGATCGAATCCACAAGGATTTGTCTGTTGAGGACTCCTAACTGATGCTAAAATCAATTGTTTGGTTGTCACTGAATTTAAATAAGCAGGAAATTAAAGAGGCTTGAAAAATCAATTGAAAACTATAAGAAAAACGGTGTTGGGTTTAGGGTTCATCTCTAGGGTTCATAATCTATGACATAGGAAATTCATGTAAGGATTTTCTATGATTCTGAAACTAGGATAGACACTTATAAGATTAGCCAACTTTCGTCACCCTAATCATATAATCACTTCAACTCAGGAATTAACTCTTGTTCTCATGCCGGAATAAGATCATGCATTTCAGATCGGAATTTATCTTAGCGTACGTATCATCTGTAGGTAGCTTTCATCTCTTACGACGGGACATCCATAGCTGAATAACTGATCTATTTTAAAAGTGTTGGTGAGATGCATCAAAATCAGCAATAAGTCTATTGCGGGGTTGTCTTCTTGCAGTATTGACAAGTTGTATAGGTCGATTTCCTCCTATTCCATTAGGTGGAACAATGTTTTCATCATCCCTTAGCTCTTTGGGATCGACCTGGTCTTGTCTCCTTTGGTTATCAGCAGCACGTCTTGGGAGTTTATTTCCCTCTCCCCCGAGTTGTGGCTGGTCATCTGCTTCATGGACAGCCTCTCGGTCATATTCGTGAATGGAATCACGATCATCATCATCTCTGTAGTGACCATCTTGATCACGGTTTAACGGATTTTCCCGATGGGCATTTGGATCGGCCATCTTGAGCGTTCTTCGTCTGAGTCTCCGAAGTTCTTTTCGTGTGTGTCGATCTCATCTAGGGGTTGTACAATGTTGGAAGGATTCCTCCTAGTTGTCATGCTGCTGAGAGCAAAGCAAAGATAAAAATAGAAGTTGGAAAAGCTCCAGCAGAACTCGAAAATCTTGTGGTCTAGAATTGAAATTAGATTAAGAAATTAAATCAACAGCAGACAAATCCCCGGCAACGGGGTCAAACACTTGATGTGGGTGCAGTGGGCAACTACAAATTTAACCAAAAAACTGCAAGTGCACAGCAAACGCAGTAGTACTTAGAGATCGAATCCACAAGGATTTGTCTGTTGAGGACTCCTAACTGATGGTAAAATCAATTGTTTGGTTGTCAATGAATTTAAATAAGCAGGAAATTAAAGAGGCTTGAAAAAGCAATTGAAAACTATAAGAAAAACGGTGTTGGGTTTAGGGTTCATCTCTAGGGTTCATAATCTATGACATAGGAAATTCATGTAAGGATTTTCTATGATTCTGAAACTAGGATAGACACTTATAAGATTAGCCAACTTTCGTCACCCTAATCATATAATCACTTAAACTCAGGAATTAACTCTTTTTCTCATGCCGGAATAAGATCATACATTTCAGATCGGAATTCATCTTAGCTTACATAACCTCCATAGGTAGCTTTCGTCTCTTACGACGGGACATCCATAGCTGAATAACTGATCTATTTTAAAAGTGTTGGTGAGGTGCATCAAAATCAGCAATAAGTCTATTGCGGGGTTGTCTTCTCGCAGGATTGACAAGTTGTATAGGTCGATTTCCTCCTATTCCATTAGGTGGAACAATGTTTTCATCATCCCTTAGCTCTTTGGGATCGACCTGGTCTTGTCTCCTTTGGTTATCAGCAGCACGTCTTGGGAGTTTATTTCCCTCTCCCCCGACTTGTGGCTGGTCATCTGCTTCATGGACAGCCTCTCGGTCATATTCGTGAATGGAATCACGATCATCATCATCTCTGTAGTGACCATCTTGATCACGGTTTAACGGATTTTCCCGATGGGCATTTGGATCGGCCATCTTGAGCGTTCTTCGTCTGAGTCTCCGAAGTTCTTTTCGTGTGTGTCGATCTCATCTAGGGGTTGTACAATGTTGGCAGGATTTCTCCTAGTTGTCATGCTGCTGAGAGCAAAGCAAAGATAAAAATAGAAGTTGGAAAAGCTCCAGCAGAACTCGAAAATCTTGTGGTCTAGAATTGAAATTAGATTAAGAAATTAAATCAACAGCAGACAAATCCCCGGCAACGGGGTCAAACACTTGATGTGGGTGCAGTGGGCAACTACAAGTTTTACCCAAAAAACTGCAAGTGCACAGCAAACGCAGTAGTACTTAGAGATCGAATCCACAAGGATTTGTCTGTTGAGGACTCCTAACTGATGCTAAAATCAATTGTTTGGTTGTCACCGAATTTAAATAAGCAGGAAATTAAAGAGGCTTGAAAAATCAATTGAAAACTATAAGAAAAACGGTGTTGGGTTTAGGGTTCATCTCTAGGGTTCATAATCTATGACATAGGAAATTCATGTAAGGATTTTCTATGATTCTGAAACTAGGATAGACACTTATAAGATTAGCCAACTTTCGTCACCCTAATCATATAATCACTTAAACTCAGGAATTAACTCTTGTTCTCATGCCGGAATAAGATCATGCATTTCAGATCGGAATTTATCTTAGCTTACGTATCATCTGTAGGTAGCTTTCATCTCTTACGACGGGACATCCATAGCTGAATAACTGATCTATTTTAAAAGTGTTGGTGAGATGCATCAAAATCAGCAATAAGTCCATTGAGGGGTTGTCTTCTCGCAGGATTGACAAGTTGTATAGGTCGATTTCCTCCTATTCCATTAGGTGAAACAATGTTTTCATCATCCCTTAGCTCTTTGGGATCGACCTGGTCTTGTCTCCTTTGGTTATCAGCAGCACGTCTAGGGAGTTGATTTCCCTCTCAACCGACTTGTGGCTGGTCATCTGCTTCATGGACAGCCTCTCGGTCATATTCGTGAATGGAATCACGATCATCATCATCTCTGTAGTGACCATCTTGATCACGGTTTAACGGATTTTCCCGATGGGCATTTGGATCGGCCATCTTGAGCGTTCTTCGTCTGAGTCTCCGAAGTTCTTTTCTTGTGTGTCGATCTCATCTAGGGGTTGTACAATGTTGGCAGGATTTCTCCTAGTTGTCATGCTGCTGAGAGCAAAGCAAAGATAAAATTAGAAGTTGGAAAAGCTCCAGCAGAACTCGAAAATCTTGTGGTCTAGAATTGAAATTAGATTAAGAAATCAAATCAACAGCAGACAAATCCCCGGCAACAAGGTCAAACACTTGATGTGGGTGCAGTGGGCAACTACAAGTTTTACCCAAAAAACTGCAAGTGCACAGCAAACGCAGTAGTACTTAGAGATCGAATCCACAAGGATTTGTCTGTTGAGGACTCCTAACTGATGCTAAAATCAATTGTTTGGTTGTCATTGAATCTAAATAAGCAGGAAATTAAAGAGGCTTGAAAAATCAATTGAAAACTATAAGAAAAATGTTGTTGGGTTTAGGGTTTATCTCTAGGGTTCATAATCTATGACATAAGAAATTCAAGTAAGGATTTTCTAGGATTCTGAAACTAGGATAGACACTTATAAGATTAGCCAACTTTTGTCACCCTAATCATCTAATCACTTAAACTCAGGAATTAACTCTTGTTCTCATGCCGGAATAAGATCATGCATTTCAGATCGGAATTCATCTTAGCTTACGTAACCTCCATAGTAGCTTTCGTCTCTTACGACGGGACATCCATAGCTGAATAACTGATCTATTTTAAAAGTGTTGGTGAGGTGCATCAAAATCAGCAATAAGTCTATTGCGGGGTTGTCTTCTCACAGGGTTGACAAGTTGTATATGTCGATTTCCTCTTATTCCATTAGGTGGAACAATGTTTTCATCATCCCTTAGCTCTTTGGGATCGACCTGGTCTTATCTCCTTTGGTTACCAGCAGCACGTCTAGGGAGTTGATTTCCCTCTCCACCGACTTGTGGCTGGTCATCTGCTTCATGGACAGCCTCTCGGTCATATTCGTGAATGGAATCACGATCATCATCATCTCCGTAGTGACCATCTTGATCACGGTTTAATGGATTTTCCCGATGGGCATTTGGATCGGCCATCTTGAGCGTTCTTCGTCTGAGTCTCCGAACTTCTTTTCGTGTGTGTCGATCTCATCTAGGGGTGGTACAATGTTGGCAGGATTTCTCCTAGTTGTCATGCTGCTGAGAGCAAAGCAAAGATAAAAATAGAAGTTGGAAAAGCTCCAGCAGAACTCCAAAATCTTGTGGTTTAGAATTGAAATTAGATTAAGAAATCAAATCAACAGCAGACAAATCCCCGGAAACGGGGTCAAAAACTTGATGTGGGTGCAGTGGGCAACTACAAGTTTTACCCAAAAAACTGCAAGTGCACAGCAAACGCAGTAGTACTTAGAGATCGAATCCACAAGGATTTGTCTGTTGAGGACTCCTAACTGATGCTAAAATCAATTGTTTGGTTGCCACTGAATCTAAATAAGCAGGAAATTAAAGAGGCTTGAAAAATCAATTGAAAACTATAAGAAAAACGTTGTTGGGTTTAGGGTTTATCTCTAGGGTTCATAATCTATGACATAAGAAATTCAAGTAAGGATTTTCTAGGATTCTGAAACTAGGATAGACACTTATAAGATTAGCCAACTTTCGTCACCCTAATCATCTAATCACTTAAACTCAGGAATTAACTCTTGTTCTCATGCCGGAATAAGATCATGCATTTCAGATCGGAATTCATCTTAGCTTACGTAACCTCCATAGTAGCTTTCGTCTCTTACGACGGGACATCCATAGCTGAATAACTGATCTATTTTAAAAGTGTTGGTGAGGTGCATCAAAAGAAATAAGTCTATTGCGGGGTTGTCTTCTCGCAGGGTTGACAAGTTGTGTAGGTCGATTTCCTCTTATTCCATTAGGTGGAACAATGTTTTCATCATCCCTTAGCTCTTTGGGATCGACCTGGTCTTATCTCCTTTGGTTACCAGCAGCACGTCTAGGGAGTTGATTTCCCTCTCCACCGACTTGTGGCTGGTCATCTGCTTCATGGACAGCCTCTCGGTCATATTCGTGAATGGAATCACGATCATCATCATCTCCGTAGTGACCATCTTGATCACGGTTTAATGGATTTTCCCGATGGGCATTTGGATCGGCCATCTTGAGCGTTCTTCGTCTGAGTCTCCGAACTTCTTTTCGTGTGTGTCGATCTCATCTAGGGGTGGTACAATGTTGGCAGGATTTCTCCTAGTTGTCATGCTGCTGAGAGCAAAGCAAAGATAAAAATAGAAGTTGGAAAAGCTCCAGCAGAACTCCAAAATCTTGTGGTCTAGAATTGAAATTAGATTAAGAAATCAAATCAACAGCAGAAAAATCCTCGGCAACGGGGTCAAAAACTTGATGTGGGTGCAGTGGGCAACTACAAGTTTTACCCAAAAAACTGCAAATGCACAGCAAACGCAGTAGTACTTAGGGATCGAATCCACAAGGGTTTGTCTGTTGAGGACTCCTAACTGATGCTAAAATCAATTGTTTGGTTGTCACTGAATCTAAATAAGCAGGAAATTAAAGAGGCTTGAAAAATCAATTGAAAACTATAAGAAAAACGTTGTTGGGTTTAGGGTTTATCTCTAGGGTTCATAATCTATGACATAAGAAATTTAGGTAAGGATTTTCTAGGATTCGGAAACTAGAATAGACACTTATAAAATTAGCCAACTTTCGTCACCCTAATCATCTAATCACTTAAACTCAGGAATTAACTCTTGTTCTAATGCCGGAATAAGATCATGCATTTCAGATCGGAATTTATCTTAGCTTACGTATCATCTGTAGGTAGCTTTCGTCTCTTACGACGGGACATCCATAGCTGAATAACTGATCTATTTTAAAAGTGTTGGTGAGATGCATCAAAATCAGCAATAAGTCCATTGAGGGGTTGTCTTCTCGCAGGATTGACAAGTTGTATAGGTCGATTTCCTCCTATTCCATTAGGTGGAACAATGTTTTCATCATCCCTTAGCTCTTTGGGATCGACCTGGTCTTGTCTCCTTTGGTTATCAGCAGCACGTCTAGGGAGTTGATTTCCCTCTCAACCGACTTGTGGCTGGTCATCTGCTTCATGGACAGCCTCTCGGTCATATTCGTGAATGGAATCACGATCATCATCATCTCTGTAGTGACCATCTTGATCACGGTTTAACGGATTTTCCCGATGGGCATTTGGATCGGCCATCTTGAGCGTTCTTCGTCTGAGTCTCCGAAGTTCTTTTCTTGTGTGTCGATCTCATCTAGGGGTTGTACAATGTTGGCAGGATTTCTCCTAGTTGTCATGCTGCTGAGAGCAAAGCAAAGATAAAAATAGAAGTTGGAAAAGCTCCAGCAAATCTTGTGGTCTAGAGTTGAAATTAGATTAAGAAATCAAATCAACAGCAGACAAATCCCCGGCAACGGGGTCAAACACTTGATGTGGGTGCAGTGGGCAACTACAAGTTTTACCCAAAAAACTGCAAGTGCACAGCAAACGCAGTTATACTTAGGGATCGAGTCCACAAGGATTTGTCTGTTGAGGACTCCTAACTGATGCTAAAATCAATTGTTTGGTTGTCACTGAATCTAACTAAGAACGAAATTAAAGAGGGTTGAAAAATCAATTGAAAACTATAAGAAAAACGGTGTTGGGTTTAGGGTTCATCTCTAGGGTTCATAATCTATGACATAGGAAATTCAGGTAAGGATTTTCTATGATTCTGAAACTAGGATAGACACTTATAAGATTAGCCAACTTTCGTCACCCTAATCATATAATCATTTAAACTCAGGAATTAACTCTTGTTCTCATGCCGGAATAAGATCATGCATTTCAGATCGGAATTCATCTTAGCTTACGTAACCTCCGTAGGTAGCTTTCGTCGTAAGAGACGGGACATCCATAGCTGAATAGCTGATATATTTTAAAAGTATTGGTGAGGTGCATCAAAATAAGCAATAAGTCTATTGCGGGGTTGTCTTCTCGCAGGATTGACAAGTTGTATAGGTCGATTTCCTCCTATTCCATTAGGTGGAACAATGTTTTCATCATCCCTTAGCTCTTTGGGATCGACCTGGTCTTGTCTCCTTTGGTTATCAGCAGCACGTCTAGGGAGTTAATTTTCCTCTCCATCGAGTTGTGGCTGGTCATCTGCTTCATGGACAGCCTCTCGGTCATCTTCGTGAATGGAATCACGATCATCATCATCTCCGTAGTGACCATCTTTATCACGGTTTAAAGGATTTTCCCGATGGGCATTTGGATCGGCCATCTTGAGCGTTCTTCGTCTGAGTCTCCGAAGTTCTCTTTCGTGTGTGTCGATCTCATCTAGGGGTGGTACAATGTTGGCAGGATTTCTCCTAGTTGTCATGCAGCTGAGAGCAAAGCAAAGATAAAAAAGAAGTTGGAAAAGCTCCAGCAGAACTTGAAGATCTTGTGGTCTAGAATTGAAATTAGATTAAGAAATCAAATCAACAGCAGACAAATCCCCGGCAACCGGGGTCAAAAACTTGATGTGGGTGCAGTGGGCAACTACAAGTTTTACCAAAAAAAAATGCAAGTGCACAGCAAACGCAGTAGTATTTAGAGATCGAATCCACAAGGATTTTTCTGTTGAGAACTCCTAACTGATGCTAAAATCAATTGTTTGGTTGTCACTGAATCTAAATAAGCAGGAAATTTAAGAGGCTTGAAAAATCAATTGAAAACTATAAGAAAAACGGTGTTGGGTTTAGGGTTCATCTCTAGGGTTCATAATCTATGACATAGGAAATTCAGGTAAGGATTTTCTATGATTCTGAAACTAGGATAGACACTTATAAGATTAGCCAACTTTCATCACCCTAATCATATAATCACTTAAACTCAGGAATTAACTCTGGCTCTCATGCCTTAATAAGATCATGCATTTCAGATCGGAATCCATCTAAGCTTACGTAACCTCCGTAGGTAGCTTTCGTCTCTTACGACGGGGACGTCCATAGCTGAATAGCTGATCTATTTTGAAAGTGTTGGTGAGGTGCATCAAAATCAGCAATAAGTCTATTGCAGGGTTGTCTTCTCGCAGGATTGACAAGTTGTATAGGTCGATTACCTCCTATTCCATTAGGTGGAACAATGTTTTAATCATGCCTTAGCTCTTCGGGATTGACCTGGTCTTGTCTCCTTTGGTTATCAGCAGCACGTCTAGGGAGTTGATTTCCTTCTCCATCGACTTGTGACTGGTCATCTGCTTCATGGACAGCCTCTCGGTCATATTCGTGAATGGAATCACAATCATCATCATCTCTGTAGTGACCATCTTGATCACGGTTTAACGGATTTTCCCGATGGGCATTTGGATTGGCCATCTTGAGCGTTCTTCGTCTGAGTCTCCGAAGTTCTTTTCGTGTGTGTCGATCTCATCTAGGGGTGGTACAATGTTGGCAGGATTTCTCCTAGTTGTCATGCTGCTGAGAGCAAAGCAAAGATAAAAATAGAAGTTGGAAAAGCTCCAGCAAATCTTGTGGTCTAGAATTGAAATTAGATTAAGAAATCAAATCAACAGCAGACAAATCTCCGACAACGGGTCAAAAACTTGATGTGGGTGCAGTGGGCAAATACAAGTTTTACCCAAAAAACTGCAAGTGCACAGCTAACGCAGTTATACTTAGGGATCGAGTCCACAAGGATTTGTCTGTTGAGGACTCCTAACTGATGCTAAAATCAATTGTTTGGTTGTCACTGAATCTAACTAAGAACGAAATTAAAGAGGGTTGAAAAATCAATTGAAAACTATAAGAAAAACGGTGTTGGGTTTAGGGTTCATCTCTAGGGTTCATAATCTATGACATAGGAAATTCAGGTAAGGATTTTCTATGATTCTGAAACTAGGATAGACACTTATAAGATTAGCCAACTTTCGTCACCCTAATCATATAATCACTTAAACTCAGGAATTAACTCTTGTTCTAATGCCGGAATAAGATCATGCATTTCAGATCGGAATTTATCTTAGCTTACGTATCATCTGTAGGTAGCTTTCGTCTCTTACGACGGGACATCCATAGCTGAATAACTGATCTATTTTAAAAGTGTTGGTGAGATGCATCAAAATCAGCAATAAGTCCATTGAGGGGTTGTCTTCTCGCAGGATTGACAAGTTGTATAGGTCGATTTCCTCCTATTCCATTAGGTGGAACAATGTTTTCATCATCCCTTAGCTCTTTGGGATCGACCTGGTCTTGTCTCCTTTGGTTATCAGCAGCACGTCTAGGGAGTTGATTTCCCTCTCAACCGACTTGTGGCTGGTCATCTGCTTCATGGACAGCCTCTCGGTCATATTCGTGAATGGAATCACGATCATCATCATCTCTGTAGTGACCATCTTGATCACGGTTTAACGGATTTTCCCGATGGGCATTTGGATCGGCCATCTTGAGCGTTCTTCGTCTGAGTCTCCGAAGTTCTTTTCTTGTGTGTCGATCTCATCTAGGGGTTGTACAATGTTGGCAGGATTTCTCCTAGTTGTCATGCTGCTGAGAGCAAAGCAAAGATAAAATTAGAAGTTGGAAAAGCTCCAGCAGAACTCGAAAATCTTGTGGTCTAGAATTGAAATTAGATTAAGAAATCAAATCAACAGCAGACAAATCCCCGGCAACGGGGTCAAACACTTGATGTGGGTGCAGTGGGCAACTACAAGTTTTACCCAAAAAACTGCAAGTGCACAGGAAACGCAGTAGTACTTAGAGATCGAATCCACAAGGATTTGTCTGTTGAGGACTCCTAACTGATGCTAAAATCAATTGTTTGGTTGTCACTGAATCTAAATAAGCAGGAAATTAAAGAGGCTTGAAAAATCAATTGAAAACTATAAGAAAAACGT
>NW_006256789.1:106741-107539 GCF_000478725.1 Eutrema salsugineum | reverse complement strand
GGGTTTAGGGTTCATCTCTAGGGTTCATAATCTATGACATAGGAAATTCATGTAAGGATTTTCTATGATTCTGAAACTAGGATAGACACTTATAAGATTAGCCAACTTTCGTCACCCTAATCATATAATCACTTAAACTCAGGAATTAACTCTTGTTCTCATGGCGGAATAAGATTATGCATTTCAGATCAGAATTCATCTTAGCTTACGTAACCTCCGTAGGTAGCTTTCGTCTCTTACGACGGGACATCCATAGCTGAATAACTGATCTATTTTAAAAGTGTTGGTGAGGTGCATCAAAATCAGCAATAAGTCTATTGCGGGGTTGTCTTCTCGCAGGATTGACAAGTTGTATAGGTTGATTTCCTCCTATTCCATTAGGTGGAACAATGTTTTCATCATCCCTTAGCTCTTTGGGATCGACCTGGTCTTGTCTCCTTTGGTTATCAGCAGCACGTCTAGGGAGTTGATTTCCCTTTCCATCGACTTGTGGCTGGTCATCTGCTTCATGGACAGCCTCTCGGTCATATTCGTGAATGGAATCACGATCATCATCATCTCCGTAGTGACCATCTTGATCACGGTTTAACGGATTTTCCCGATGGGCATTTGGATCGGCCATCTTGAGGGTTCTTCGTCTGAGTCTCCGAAGTTCTTTTCGTGTGTGTCGATCTCATCTAGGGGTGGTACAATGGTTGGCAGGATTTCTCCTAGTTGTCATGCTGCTGAGAGCAAAGGCAAAGATAAAATAGAAGTTGGAAAAGCTCCAGCAGAACTCGAAAATCTTGTGGTCTAGAA
>NW_006256789.1:104662-106581 GCF_000478725.1 Eutrema salsugineum | reverse complement strand
CCATCAGGATGTGTCTGTCGAGGACGCCTCACTGATGCAAATCAATTCTTTGGTTGTCACTGAATCTAAATAAGCACGAAATTAAATAGGCTTGAAAAATCAATTGAAAACTATAAGAAAAACGGTGTTGGGTTTAGGGTTCATCTCTAGGGTTCATAATCTATGACATAGGAAATTCAGGTAAGGATTTTCTATGATTCTGAAACTAGGATTGACACTTATAAGATTAGCCAACTTTCGTCACCCTAATCATATAATCACTTAAACTCAGGAATTAACTCTTGTTCTCATGCCGAAATAAGATCATGCATTTCAGATCGGAATTATTCTTAGCTTACGTAACCTCCGTAGGTAGCTTTCGTCTCTTACGACGGGACATCCATAGCTGAATAGCTGATCTATTTTAAAAGTGTTGGTGAGGTGCATCAAAATCAGCAATAAGTCTATTGCGGGGTTGTCTCCTCGCAGGATTGACAAGTTGTATAGGTCGATTTCCTCCTATTCCATTAGGTGGAACAATGTTTTCATCATCCCTTAGCTCTTTGGGATCGACCTGGTCTTGTCTCCTTTTGTTATCAGCAGCACGTCTAGGGAGTTGATTTCCCTTTCCATCGACTTGTGGCTGGTCATCTGCTTCATGGACAGCCTCTCGGTCATATTCGTGAATGGAATCACGATCATCATCATCTCCGTAGTGACCATCTTGATCACGATTTAACGGATTTTCCCGATGGGCATTTGGATCGGCCATCTTGAGGGTTCTTCGTCTGTGTCTCCGAAGTTCTTTTCGTGTGTGTCGATCTCATCTAGGGGTGGTACAATGTTGGCAGGATTTCTCCTAGTTGTCATGCTGCTGAGAGCAAAGCAAGGATAAAAATAGAAGTTGGAAAAACTCCAGCAGAACTCGAAAATCTTGTGGTCTAGAATTGAAATTAGATTAAGAAATCAAATCAACAGCAGAAAAATCCCCAGCAACGGGGTCAAAAACTTGATGTGGGTGCAGTGGGCAACCACAAGTTTTACCCAAAAAACTGCAAGTGCACAGCAAACGCAGTAGTACTTAGGGATCGAATTCATAAGGATTTGTCTGTTGAGGACTCCTAACTGATGCTAAAATCAATTGTTTGGTTGTCACTGAATCTAAATAAGCAGGAAATTAAAGAGGCTTGAAAAATCAATTGAAAACTATAAGAAAAACGGTGTTGGGTTTAGGGTTTATCTCTAGGGTTCATAATCTATGACATAGGAAATTCAGGTAAGGATTTTTTATGATTCTGAAACTAGGATAGACACTTATAAGATTAGTCAACTTTCGTCACCCTAATCATATAATCACTTAAACTCAGGAATTAACTCTTGTTCTCATGGCGGAATAAGATCATGCATTTCAGATCAGAATTCATCTTAGCTTACGTAACCTCCGTAGGTAGCTTTCGTCTCTTACGACGGGACATCCATAGCTGAATAACTGATCTATTTTAAAAGTGTTGGTGAGGTGCATCAAAATCAGCAATAAGTCTATTGCGGGGTTGTCTTCTCGCAGGATTGACAAGTTGTATAGGTTGATTTCCTCCTATTCCATTACGTGGAACAATGTTTTCATCATCCCTTAGCTCTTTGGGATCGACCTGGTCTTGTCTCCTTTGGTTATCAACAGCACGTCTAGGGAGTTGATTTCCCTCTCCATCGACTTGTGGCTGGTCATTTGCTTCATGGACAGCCTCTCGGTCATATTCGTGAATGGAATCACGATCATCAACATCTCCGTAGTGACCATCTTGATCACGGTTTAACGGATTTTCCCGATGGGCATTTGGATCGGCCTTCTTGAGCGTTCTTCTTCTGAGTCTCCGAAGTTCTCTTTCGTGTGTGTCGATCTCATCTAGGGGTGGTACAATGTTGGCAGGATTTCTCCTAGT
>NW_006256789.1:103850-104562 GCF_000478725.1 Eutrema salsugineum | reverse complement strand
TTTAGGGTTCATCTCTAGGGTTCATAATCAATGACATAGGAAATTCAGGTAAGGATTTTTTATGATTCTGAAACTAGGATAGACACTTATAAGATTAGCCAACTTCCGTCACCCTAATCATATAATCACTTAAACTTAGGAATTAACTCTTGTTCTCATGCCGGAATAAGATCATGCATTTCAGATTGGAATTCATCTTAGCTTACGTAACCTCCGTAGGTAGCTTTCGTCTCTTACGACGTGACATCCATATCGGAATAACTGATCTATTTTAAAAGTGCTGGTGAGGTGCATCAAAATCAGGGGGGGGGGCTATTGCGGGGTTGTCTTCGGGAGAGGATTGACAAGTTGTAGAGGTCGATTTCCTCCTATTCCATTAGGTGGAACAATGTTTCCATCATCCCTTAGCTCTTTGGGATCGACCTGGTCTTGTCTCCTTTGGTTATCAGCAGCACGTCTAGGGAGTTGATTTCCCTCTCCATCGACTTGTGGCTGGTCATCTGCTTCATGGACAGCCTCTCGGTCATATTCGTGAATGGAATCACGATCATCATAATCTCCGTAGTGACCATCTTAATCACAGTTTAACGGATTTTCCCCGATGGCATTTGGATCGACCATCTTGAGCGTTCTTCGTCTGAGTCTCCGAAGTTCTTTTCGTGTGTGTCGATCTCATCAAGGGGGCGGTACAATGTTGGCAGGATTTCTCCTA
>NW_006256789.1:91438-101722 GCF_000478725.1 Eutrema salsugineum | reverse complement strand
AATCACTTAAACTCAGGGATTAACTCTTGTTCCTCATGCCGGAATAAGATCATGCATTTCAGATCAGAATTCATCTTAGCTTACGTAACCTCCGTAGGTAGCTTTCGTCTCTTACGACGGGACATCCATAGCTGAATAGCTGATCTATTTTAAAAGTGTTGGTGAGGTGCATCAAAATCAGCAATAAGTCTATGGCGGGGTTGTCTCCTCGCAGGATTGACAAGTTGTATAGGTCGATTTCCTCCTATTCCATTAGGTGGAACAATGTTTTCATCATCCCTTAGCTCTTTGGGATCGACCTGGTCTTTTCTCCTTTGGTTATCAGCACGACGTCTAGGGAGTTGATTTCCCTCTCCATCGACTTGTGGCTGGTCATCTGCTTCATGGACAGCCTCTCGGTCATATTCGTGAATGGAATCACGATCATCATCATCTCCGTAGTGACCATCTTGATCACGGTTTACCGGATTTTCCCGATGGGCATTTGGATCGGCCATCTTGAGCGTTCTTTGTCTGAGTCCCAGAAGTTCTTTTCGTGTGTGTCGATCTCATCTAGGGGTGGTACAATGTTGGCAGGATATCTCCTAGTTGTCATGCAGCTGAGAGCAAAGCAAAGATAAAAATAAAAGTTGGAAAAGCTCCAGCAGAACTCGAAAATCTTGTGGTCTAGATTTGAAATTAGATTTAGAAATCAAATCAACAGCAGACAAATCCCCGACAACGGGGTCAAAAACTTGACGTGGGTGCAGTGGGCAACTACAAGTTTTACCCAAAAAACTGCAAGTGCACAGCAACGCAGTAGTACTTAGGGATCGAATCCACAAGGATTTGTCTGTTGAGGACTCCTAACTGATGCTAAAATCAATTGTTTGGTTGTCACTGAATCTAAATAAGCACGAAATTAAAGAGGCTTGAAAAATCAATTGAAAACTATAAGAAAAACGGTGTTGGGTTTAGGGTTTATCTTTAGGGTTCATAATCTATGACATAGGAAATTCAGGTAAGGATTTTCTAGGATTCTGAAACTAGGATTGACACTTATAAGATTAGCCAACTTTCGTCACCCTAATCATATAATCACTTAAACTAAGGAATTAACTCTTGTTCTCATGCCGGAATAAGATCATGCATTTCAGATCGGAATTATTCTTAGCTTACGTAACCTCCGTAGGTAGGTTTCGTCTCTTACGACGGGACATCCATAGCTGAATAGCTGATCTATTTTAAAAGTGTTGGTGAGGTGCATCAAAATCAGCAATAAGTCTATTGCGGGGTTGTCTTCTCGCAGGATTGACAAGTTGTATAGGTCTATTTCCTCTTATTCCGTTAGGTGGAACAATGTTTTCATCATCCCTTAGCTCTTTGGGATTGACCTGGAATTGTGTCCTTTGGTTATCAGCACGACGTCTAGGGAGTTGATTTCCCTCTCCATCGACTTGTGGCTGGTCATCTGCTTCATGGACAGCCTCTCGGTCATCTTCGTGAATGGAATCACGATCATCATCATCTCCGTAGTGACCATCTTGATCCAGGTTTAAAGGATTTTCCCGATGGGCATTTGGATCGGCCATCTTGAGCGTTCTTCGTCTGAGTCTCCGAAGTTCTCTTTCGTGTGTGTCGATCTCATCTAGGGGTGGTACAATGTTGGCAGGATTTCTCCTAGTTGTCATGCTGCTGAGAGCAAAGCAAAGATAAAAATAGAAGTTGGAAAAGCTCCAGCAGAACTCGAAAATCTTGTGGTCTAGATTTGAAATTAGATTAACAAATCAAATCAACAGCAGACAAATCCCCGACAACGGGGTCAAAAACTTGATGTGGGTGAAGTGGGCAACTACAAGTTTTACCCAAAAAACTGCAAGTGCACAGAAAACGCAGTAGTACTTAGGGATCGAATCCACAAGGATTTGTCTGTTGAGGACTCCTAACTGATGCTAAAATCAATTGTTTGGTTGTCACTGAATCTAAATAAGCACGAAATTAAAGAGGCTTGAAAAATCAATTGAAAACTATAAGAAAAACGGTGTTGGGTTTAGGGTTCATCTCTAGGGTTCATAATCTATGACATAGGAAATTCAGGTAAGGATTTTCTATGATTCTGAAACTAGGATTGACACTTATAAGATTAGCCAACTTTCGTCACCCTAATCATATAATCACTTTAACTCAGGAATTAACTCTTGTTCTCATGCCGCAATAAGAACATGCATTTCAGATCGGAATTCATCTTAGCTACGTAACCTCCGTAGGTAGCTTTCATCTCTTACGATGGGACATCCATAGCTGAATAGCTGATCTATTTAATAAGTGTTGGTGAGGTGCATCAAAATCAGCAATAAGTCTATTGCGGGGTTGTCTTCTCGCAGGATTGCCAAGTTGTATAGGTCGATTTCCTCCTATTCCATTAGGTGGAACAATGTTTTCATCATCCCTTAGCTCTTTGAGATCAACCTGGTCTTGTCCCCTTTGGTTATCAGCAGCACGTCTAGGGAGTTAATTTTCCTCTCCATCGAGTTGTGGCTGGTCATCTGCTTCATGGACAGCCTCTCGGTCATCTTCGTGAATGGAATCACGATCATCATCATCTCCGTAGTGACCATCTTTATCACGGTTTAAAGGATTTTCCCGATGGGCATTTGGATCGGCCATCTTGAGCGTTCTTCGTCTGAGTCTCCGAAGTTCTCTTTCGTGTGTGTCGATCTCATCTAGGGGTGGTACAATGTTGGCAGGATTTCTCCTAGTTGTCACGCAGCTGAGAGCAAAGCAAAGATAAAAATAGAAGTTGGAAAAGCTCCAGCAGAACTCGAAAATCTTGTGGTCTAGAACTGAAATTAGATTAACAAATCAAATCAACAGCAGACAAATCCCCGACAACGGGGTCAAAAACTTGATGTGGGTGAAGTGGGCAACTACAAGTTTTACCCAAAAAACTGCAAGTGCACAGCAAACTCAGTAGTACTTAGGGATCTAATCCACAAGGATTTGTCTGTTGAGGACTCCTAACTGATGCTAAAATTAATTGTTTGGTTGTCACTGAATCTAAATAAGCACAAAATTAAAGAGGCTTGAAAAATCAATTGAAAACTATAAGAAAAACGGTGTTGGGTTTAGGGTTCATCTCTAGGGTTCATAATCTATGACATAGGAAATTCAGGCAAGGATTTTCTATGATTCTGAAACTAGGATAGACACTTATAAGATTAGCCAACTTTCGTCACCCTAATCATATAATCACTTTAACTCAGGAATTAACTCTTTTTCTCATGCCGGAATAAGAACATGCATTTCAGATCGGAATTCATTTTAGCTTACGTAACCTCCGTAGGTAGCTTTCGTCTCTTACGACGGGACATCCATAGCTGAATAGCTGATCTATTTTAAAAGTGTTGGTGAGGTGCATCAAAATCAGCAATAAGTCTATTGCGGGGTTGTCTTCTCGCAGGATTGACAAGTTGTATAGGTCGATTTCCTCCTATTCCATTAGGTGGAACAATGTTTTCATCATCCCTTAGCTCTTTGGGATTGACCTGGAATTGTGTCCTTTGGTTATCAGCACGAAGTCTAGGGAGTTGATTTCCATCTCCATCGAGTTGTGGCTGGTCATCTGCTTCATGGACAGCCTCTCGGTCATCTTCGTGAATGGAATCACGATCATCATCATCTCCGTAGTGACCATCTTGATCACGGTTTACCGGATTTTCCCGATGGGCATTTGGATCGGCCATCTTGAGCGTTCTTTGTCTGAGTCCCAGAAGTTCTTTTCGTGTGTGTCGATCTCATCTAGGGGTGGTACAATGTTGGCAGGATATCTCCTAGTTGTCATGCAGCTGAGAGCAAAGCAAAGATAAAAATAAAAGTTGGAAAAGCTCCAGCAGAACTCGAAAATCTTGTGGTCTAGATTTGAAATTAGATTTAGAAATCAAATCAACAGCAGACATATCCCCGACAACGGGGTCAAAAACTTGACGTGGGTGCAGTGGGCAACTACAAGTTTTACCCAAAAAACTGCAAGTGCACAGCAAACGCAGTAGTACTTAGGGATCGAATCCACAAGGATTTGTCTGTTGAGGACTCCTAACTGATGCTAAAATCAATTGTTTGGTTGTCACTGAATCTAAATAAGCACGAAATTAAAGAGGCTTGAAAAATCAATTGAAAACTATAAGAAAAACGGTGTTGGGTTTAGGGTTTATCTTTAGGGTTCATAATCTATGACATAGGAAATTCAGGTAAGGATTTTCTATGATTCTGAAACTAGGATTGACACTTATAAGATTAGCCAACTTTCGTCACCCTAATCATATAATCACTTTAACTCAGGAATTAACTCTTGTTCTCATGCCGGAATAAGATCATGCATTTCAGATCGGAATTATTCTTAGCTTACGTAACCTCCGTAGGTAGCTTTCGTCTCTTACGACGGGACATCCATAGCTGAATAGCTGATCTATTTAATAAGTGTTGGTGAGGTGCATCAAAATCAGCAATAAGTCTATTGCGGGGTTGTCTTCTCGCAGGATTGACAAGTTGTATAGGTCGATTTCCTCTTATTCCGTTAGGTGGAACAATGTTTTCATCATCCCTTAGCTCTTTGGGATTGAACTGGAATTGTGTCCTTTGGTTATCAGCACGACGTCTAGGGAGTTGATTTCCCTCTCCATCGACTTGTGGCTGGTCATCTGCTTCATGGACAGCCTCTCGGTCATCTTCGTGAATGGAATCACGATCATCATCATCTCCGTAGTGACCATCTTGATCGAGGTTTAAAGGATTTTCCCGATGGGCATTTGGATCGGCCATCTTGAGCGTTCTTCGTCTGAGTCTCCGAAGTTCTCTTTCGTGTGTGTCGATCTCATCTAGGGGTGGTACAATGTTGGCAGGATTTCTCCTAGTTGTCATGCTGCTGAGAGCAAAGCAAAGATAAAAATAGAAGTTGGAAAAGCCCCCGCAGAACTCGAAAATCTTGTGGTCTAGATTTGAAATTAGAATAACAAATCAAATCAACAGCAGACAAATCCCCGACAACGGGGTCAAAAACTTGATGTGGGTGAAGTGGGCAACTACAAGTTTTACCCAAAAAACTGCAAGTGCACAGCAAACGCAGTAGTACTTAGGGATCGAATCCACAAGGATTTGTCTGTTGAGGACTCCTAACTGATGCTAAAATCAATTGTTTGGTTGTTACTGAATCTAAATAAGCACGAAATTAAAGAGGCTTGAAAAATCAATTGAAAACTATAAGAAAAACGGTGTTGGGTTTAGGGTTCATCTCTAGGGTTCATAATCTATGACATAGGAAATTCAGGTAAGGATTTTCTATGATTCTGAAACTAGGATTGACACTTATAAGATTAGCCAACTTTCGTCACCCTAATCATATAATCACTTTAACTCAGGAATTAACTCTTGTTCTCATGCCGGAATAAGAACATGCATTTCAGATCGGAAGTCATCTTAGCTTACGTAACCTCCGTAGGTAGCTTTCATCTCTTACGACGGGACATCCATAGCTGAATAGCTGATCTATTTTATAAGTGTTGGTGAGGTGCATCAAAATCAGAAATAAGTCTATTGCGGGGTTGTCTTCTCGCAGGATTGCCAAGTTGTATAGGTCGATTTCCTCCTATTCCATTAGGTGGAACAATGTTTTCATCATCCCTTAGCTCTTTGAGATCAACCTGGTCTTGTCCCCTTTGGTTATCAGCAGCACGTCTAGGGAGTTAATTATCCTCTCCATCGACTTGTGGCTGGTCATCTGCTTCATGGACAGCCTCTCGGTCATCTTCGTGAATGGAATCACGATCAACATCATCTCCGTAGTGACCATCTTGATCGAGGTTTAAAGGATTTTCCCGATGGGCATTTGGATCGGCCATCTTGAGCGTTCTTCGTCTGAGTCTCCGAAGTTCTCTTTCGTGTGTGTCGATCTCATCTAGGGGTGGTACAATGTTGGCAGGATTTCTCCTAGTTGTCATGCTGCTGAGAGCAAAGCAAAGATAAAAATAGAAGTTGGAAAAGCTCCAGCAGAACTCGAAAATCTTGTGGTCTAGATTTGAAATTAGATTAACAAATCAAATCAACAGCAGACAAATCCCCGACAACGGGGTCAAAAACTTGATGTGGGTGAAGTGGGCAACTACAAGTTTTACCCAAAAAACTGCAAGTGCACAGCAAACGCAGTAGTACTTAGGGATCGAATACACAAGGATTTGTCTGTTGAGGACTCCTAACTGATGCTAAAATCAATTGTTTGGTTGTCACTGAATCTAAATAAGCACGAAATTAAAGAGGCTTGAAAAATCAATTGAAAACTATAAGAAAAACGGTGTTGGGTTTAGGGTTCATCTCTAGGGTTCATAATCTATGACATAGGAAATTCAGGTAAGGATTTTCTATGATTCTGAAACTAGGATTGACACTTATAAGATTAGCCAACTTTCGTCACCCTAATCATATAATCACTTTAACTCAGGAATTAACTCTTGTTCTCATGCCGCAATAAGAACATGCATTTCAGATCGGAATTCATCTTAGCTACGTAACCTCCGTAGGTAGCTTTCATCTCTTACGACGGGACATCCATAGCTGAATAGCTGATCTATTTAATAAGTGTTGGTGAGGTGCATCAAAATCAGCAATAAGTCTATTGCGGGGTTGTCTTCTCGCAGGATTGCCAAGTTGTATAGGTCGATTTCCTCCTATTCCATTAGGTGGAACAATGTTTTCATCATCCCTTAGCTCTTTGAGATCAACCTGGTCTTGTCCCCTTTGGTTATCAGCAGCACGTCTAGGGAGTTAATTTTCCTCTCCATCGAGTTGTGGCTGGTCATCTGCTTCATGGACAGCCTCTCGGTCATCTTCGTGAATGGAATCACGATCATCATCATCTCCGTAGTGACCATCTTTATCACGGTTTAAAGGATTTTCCCGATGGGCATTTGGATCGGCCATCTTGAGCGTTCTTCGTCTGAGTCTCCGAAGTTCTCTTTCGTGTGTGTCGATCTCATCTAGGGGTGGTACAATGTTGGCAGGATTTCTCCTAGTTGTCACGCAGCTGAGAGCAAAGCAAAGATAAAAATAGAAGTTGGAAAAGCTCCAGCAGAACTCGAAAATCTTGTGGTCTAGAACTGAAATTAGATTAACAAATCAAATCAACAGCAGACAAATCCCCGACAACGGGGTCAAAAACTTGATGTGGGTGCAGTGGGCAACTACAAGTTTTACCCAAAAAACTGCAAGTGCACAGCAAACGCAGTAGTACTTAGGGATCAAATCCACAAGGATTTGTCTGTTGAGGACTCCTAACTGATGCTAAAATCAATTGTTTGGTTGTCACTGAATCTAAATAAGCACGAAATTAAAGAGGCTTGAAAAATCAATTGAAAACTATAAGAAAAACGGTGTTGGGTTTAGGGTTTATCTTTAGGGTTCATAATCTATGACATAGGAAATTCAGGTAAGGATTTTCTATGATTCTGAAACTAGGATTGACACTTATAAGATTAGCCAACTTTCGTCACCCTAATCATATAATCACTTAAACTCAGGAATTAACTCTTGTTCTCATGCCGGAATAAGATCATGCATTTCAGATCGGAATTATTCTTAGCTTACGTAACCTCCGTAGGTAGCTTTCGTCTCTTACGACGGGACATCCATAGCTGAATAGCTGATCTATTTTAAAAGTGTTGGTGAGGTGCATCAAAATCAGCAATAAGTCTATTGCGGGGTTGTCTTCTCGCAGGATTGACAAGTTGTATAGGTCGATTTCCTCTTATTCCGTTAGGTGGAACAATGTTTTCATCATCCCTTAGCTCTTTGGGATTGACCTGGAATTGTGTCCTTTGGTTATCAGCACGACGTCTAGGGAGTTGATTTCCCTCTCCATCGACTTGTGGTTGGTCATCTGCTTCATGGACAGCCTCTCGGTCATATTCGTGAATGGAATCACGATCATCATCATCTCCGTAGTGACCATCTTGATCACGGTTTACCGGATTTTCCCGATGGGCATTTGGATCGGCCATCTTGAGCGTTCTTCGTCTGAGTCTCCGAAGTTCTCTTTCGTGTGTGTCGATCTCATCTAGGGGTGGTACAATGTTGGCAGGATTTCTCCTAGTTGTCATGCAGCTGAGAGCAAAGCAAAGATAAAAATAGAAGTTGGAAAAGCCCCCGCAGAACTCGAAAATCTTGTGGTCTAGATTTGAAATTAGAATAACAAATCAAATCAACAGCAGACAAATCCCCGACAACGGGGTCAAAAACTTGATGTGGGTGAAGTGGGCAACTACAAGTTTTACCCAAAAAACTGCAAGTGCACAGCAAACGCAGTAGTACTTAGGGATCGAATCCACAAGGATTTGTCTGTTGAGGACTCCTAACTGATGCTAAAATCAATTGTTTGGTTGTCACTGAATCTAAATAAGCACGAAATTAAAGAGGCTTGAAAAATCAATTGAAAACTATAAGAAAAACGGTGTTGGGTTTAGGGTTCATCTCTAGGGTTCATAATCTATGACATAGGAAATTCAGGTAAGGATTTTCTATGATTCTGAAACTAGGATTGACACTTATAAGATTAGCCAACTTTCGTCACCCTAATCATATAATCACTTTAACTCAGGAATTAACTCTTGTTCTCATGCCGGAATAAGAACATGCATTTCAGATCGGAATTCATCTTAGCTTACGTAACCTCCGTAGGTAGCTTTCATCTCTTACGACGGGACATCCATAGCTGAATAGCTGATCTATTTTATAAGTGTTGGTGAGGTGCATCAAAATCAGAAATAAGTCTATTGCGGGGTTGTCTTCTCGCAGGATTACCAAGTTGTATAGGTCGATTTCCTCCTATTCCATTAGGTGGAACAATGTTTTCATCATCCCTTAGCTCTTTGAGATCAACCTGGTCTTGTCCCCTTTGGTTATCAGCAGCACGTCTAGGGAGTTAATTATCCTCTCCATCGACTTGTGGCTGGTCATCTGCTTCATGGACAGCCTCTCGGTCATCTTCGTGAATGGAATCACGATCATCATCATCTCCGTAGTGACCATCTTGATGGAGGTTTAAAGGATTTTCCCGATGGGCATTTGGATCGGCCATCTTGAGCGTTCTTCGTCTGAGTCTCCGAAGTTCTCTTTCGTGTGTGTCGATCTCATCTAGGGGTGGTACAATGTTGGCAGGATTTCTCCTAGTTGTCATGCTGCTGAGAGCAAAGCAAAGATAAAAATAAAAATTGGAAAAGCCCTGCAGAACTCGAAAATCTTGTGGTCTAGAATTGAAATTAGATTAAGAAATTAAATCAACAACAAACAAATCCCCGGTAACGAGGTCAAAAACTTGATGTGGGTGAAGTGGGCAACTACAAGTTTTACCCAAAAAACTGCAAGTGCACAGCAAACGCAGTAGTACTTAGGGATCGAATACACAAGGATTTGTCTGTTGAGGACTCCTAACTGATGCTAAAATCAATTGTTTGGTTGTCACTGAATCTAAATAAGCACGAAATTAAAGAGGCTTGAAAAATCAATTGAAAACTATAAGAAAAACGGTGTTGGGTTTAGGGTTCATCTCTAGGGTTCATAATCTATGACATAGGAAATTCAGGTAAGGATTTTCTATGATTCTGAAACTAGGATTGACACTTATAAGATTAGCCAACTTTCGTCACCCTAATCATATAATCACTTTAACTCAGGAATTAACTCTTGTTCTCATGCCGCAATAAGAACATGCATTTCAGATCGGAATTCATCTTAGCTACGTAACCTCCGTAGGTAGCTTTCATCTCTTACGACGGGACATCCATAGCTGAATAGCTGATCTATTTAATAAGTGTTGGTGAGGTGCATCAAAATCAGCAATAAGTCTATTGCGGGGTTGTCTTCTCGCAGGATTGCCAAGTTGTATAGGTCGATTTCCTCCTATTCCATTAGGTGGAACAATGTTTTCATCATCCCTTAGCTCTTTGAGATCAACCTGGTCTTGTCCCCTTTGGTTATCAGCAGCACGTCTAGGGAGTTAATTTTCCTCTCCATCGAGTTGTGGCTGGTCATCTGCTTCATGGACAGCCTCTCGGTCATCTTCGTGAATGGAATCACGATCATCATCATCTCCGTAGTGACCATCTTTATCACGGTTTAAAGGATTTTCCCGATGGGCATTTGGATCGGCCATCTTGAGCGTTCTTCGTCTGAGTCTCCGAAGTTCTCTTTCGTGTGTGTCGATCTCATCTAGGGGTGGTACAATGTTGGCAGGAATTTCTCCTAGTTGTCACGCAGCTGAGA
>NW_006256789.1:82108-91094 GCF_000478725.1 Eutrema salsugineum | reverse complement strand
AAAAACTTGATGTGGGTGAAGTGGGCAACTACAAATTTTACCCAAAAAACTGCAAGTGCACAGCAAACTCAGTAGTACTTAGGGATCGAATCTACAAGGATTTGTCTGTTGAGAACTCCTAACTGATGCTAAAATCAATTGTTTGGTTGTTACTGAATCTAAATAAGCACGAAATTAAAGAGGCTTGAAAAATCAATTGAAAACTATAAGAAAAACGGTGTTGGGTTTAGGGTTTATCTTTAGGGTTCATAATCTATGACATAGGAAATTCAGGTAAGGATTTTCTATGATTCAGAAACTAGGATTGACACTTATAAGATTAGCCAACTTTCGTCACCCTAATCATATAATCACTTAAACTCAGGAATTAACTCTTGTTCTCATGCCGGAATAAGATCATGCATTTCAGATCGGAATTATTCTTAGCTTACGTAACCTCCGTAGGTAGCTTTCGTCTCTTACGACGGGACATCCATAGCTGAATAGCTGATCTATTTTATAAGTGTTGGTGAGGTGCATCAAAATCAGCAATAAGTCTATTGCGGGGTTGTCTTCTCGCAGGATTGACAAGTTGTATAGGTCGATTTCCTCTTATTCCGTTAGGTGGAACAATGTTTTCATCATCCCTTAGCTCTTTGGGATTGACCTGGAATTGTGTCCTTTGGTTATCAGCACGACGTCTAGGGAGTTGATTTCCCTCTCCATCGACTTGTGGCTGGTCATCTGCTTCATGGACAGCCTCTCGGTCATATTCGTGAATGGAATCACGATCATCATCATCTCCGTAGTGACCATCTTGATCACGGTTTACCGGATTTTCCCGATGGGCATTTGGATCGGCCATCTTGAGCGTTCTTCGTCTGAGTCTCCGAAGTTCTCTTTCGTGTGTGTCGATCTCATCTAGGGGTGGTACAATGTTGGCAGGATTTCTCCTAGTTGTCATGCAGCTGAGAGCAAAGTAAAGATAAAAATAGAAGTTGGAAAAGCCCCCGCAGAACTCGAAAATCTTGTGGTCTAGATTTGAAATTAGAATAACAAATCAAAACAATAGCAGACAAATCCCCGACAACGGGGTCAAAGACTTGATGTGGGTGAAGTGGGCAACTACAAGTTTTACCCAAAAAACTGCAAGTGCACAGCAAACGCAGTAGTACTTAGGGATCGAATCCACAAGGATTTGTCTGTTGAGGACTCCTAACTGATGCTAAAATCAATTGTTTGGTTGTTACTGAATCTAAATAAGCACGAAATTAAAGAGGCTTGAAAAATCAATTGAAAACTATAAGAAAAAACAGTGTTGGGGTTTAGGGTTCATCTCTAGGGTTCATAATCTATGACATAGGAAATTCAGGTAAGGATTTTCTATGATTCTGAAACTAGGATTGACACTTATAAGATTAGCCAACTTTCGTCACCCTAATCATATAATCACTTTAACTCAGGAATTAACTCTTGTTCTCACACCGGAATAAGATCATGCTTTTCAGATCGGAATTATTCTTAGCTTACGTAACCTCCGTAGGTAGCTTTCGTCTCTTACGACGGGACATCCATAGCTGAATAGCTGATCTATTTTATAAGTGTTGGTGAGGTGCATCAAAATCAGCAATAAGTCTATTGCGGGGTTGTCTTCTCGCAGGATGACAAGTTGTATAGGTCGATTTCCTCCTATTCCATTAGGTGGAACAATGTTTTCATCATCCCTTAGCTCTTTGGGATTGACCTGGAATTGTGTCCTTTGGTTATCAGCACGACGTCTAGGGAGTTGATTTCCATCTCCATCGAGTTGTGGCTGGTCATCTGCTTCATGGACAGCCTCTCGGTCATCTTCGTGAATGGAATCACGATCATCATCATCTCCGTAGTGACCATCTTGATCACGGTTTACCGGATTTTCCCGATGGGCATTTGGATCGGCCATCTTGAGCGTTCTTTGTCTGAGTCCCAGAAGTTCTTTTCGTGTGTGTCGATCTCATCTAGGGGTGGTACAATGTTGGCAGGATATCTCCTAGTTGTCATGCAGCTGAGAGCAAAGCAAAGATAAAAATAAAAGTTGGAAATGCTCCAGCAGAACTCGAAAATCTTGTGGTCTAGATTTGAAATTAGATTTAGAAATCAAATCAACAGCAGACAAATCCCTGACAACGGGGTCAAAAACTTGACGTGGGTGCAGTGGGCAACTACAAGTTTTACCCAAAAAACTGCAAGTGCACAGCAAACGCAGTAGTACTTAGGGATCAAATCCACAAGGATTTGTCTGTTGAGGACTCCTAACTGATGCTAAAATCAATTGTTTGGTTGTCACTGAATCTAAATAAGCACGAAATTAAAGAGGCTTGAAAAATCAATTGAAAACTATAAGAAAAACGGTGTTGGGTTTAGGGTTTATCTTTAGGGTTCATAATCTATGACATAGGAAATTCAGGTAAGGATTTTCTATGATTCTGAAACTAGGATTGACACTTATAAGATTAGCCAACTTTCGTCACCCTAATCATATAATCACTTTAACTCAGGAATTAACTCTTGTTCTCAGGCCGGAATAAGAACATGCATTTCAGATCGGAATTCATCTTAGCTTACGTAACCTCCGTAGGTAGCTTTCATCTCTTACGACGGGACATCCATAGCTGAATAGCTGATCTATTTTATAAGTGTTGGTGAGGTGCATCAAAATACAAAATAAGTCTATTGCGGGGTTGTCTTCTCGCAGGATTACCAAGTTGTATAGGTCGATTTCCTCCTATTCCATTAGGTGGAACAATGTTTTCATCATCCCTTAGCTCTTTGAGATCAACCTGGTCTTGTCCCCTTTGGTTATCAGCAGCACGTCTAGGGAGTTAATTATCTTCTCCATCGAGTTGTGGCTGGTCATCTGCTTCATGGACAGCCTCTCGGTCATCTTCGTGAATGGAATCACGATCATCATCATCTCCGTAGTGACCATCTTGATCACGGTTTACCGGATTTTCCCGATGGGCATTTGGATCGGCCATCTTGAGCGTTCTTTGTCTGAGTCCCAGAAGTTCTTTTCGTGTGTGTCGATCTCATCTAGGGGTGGTACAATGTTGGCAGGATATCTCCTAGTTGTCATAAAGCTGAGAGCAAAGCAAAGATAAAAATAAAAGTTGGAAAAGCTTCAGCAGAACTCGAAAATCTTGTGGTCTAGATTTGAAATTAGATTTAGAAATCAAATCAACAGCAGACAAATCCCCGACAACGAGGTCAAAAACTTGACGTGGGTGCAGTGGGCAACTACAAGTTTTACCCAAAAAACTGCAAGTGCACAGCAAACGCAGTAGTACTTAGGGATCGAATCCACAAGGATTTGTCTGTTGAGAACTCCTAACTGATGCTAAAATCAATTGTTTGGTTGTTACTGAATCTAAATAAGCACGAAATTAAAGAGGCTTGAAAAATCAATTGAAAACTATAAGAAAAACGGTGTTGGGTTTAGGGTTTATCTTTAGGGTTCATAATCTATGACATAGGAAATTCAGGTAAGGATTTTCTATGATTCAGAAACTAGGATTGACACTTATAAGATTAGCCAACTTTCGTCACCCTAATCATATAATCACTTAAACTCAGGAATTAACTCTTGTTCTCATGCCGGAATAAGATCATGCATTTCAGATCGGAATTATTCTTAGCTTACGTAACCTCCGTAGGTAGCTTTCGTCTCTTACGACGGGACATCCATAGCTGAATAGCTGATCTATTTTAAAAGTGTTGGTGAGGTGCATCAAAATCAGCAATAAGTCTATTGCGGGGTTGTCTTCTCGCAGGATTGACAAGTTGTATAGGTCGATTTCCTCTTATTCCGTTAGGTGGAACAATGTTTTCATCATCCCTTAGCTCTTTGGGATTGACCTGGAATTGTGTCCTTTGGTTATCAGCACGACGTCTAGGGAGTTGATTTCCCTCTCCATCGACTTGTGGCTGGTCATCTGCTTCATGGACAGCCTCTTGGTCATATTCGTGAATGGAATCACGATCATCATCATCTCCGTAGTGACCATCTTGATCACGGTTTACCGGATTTTCCCGATGGGCATTTGGATCGGCCATCTTGAGCGTTCTTCGTCTGAGTCTCCGAAGTTCTCTTTCGTATGTGTCGATCTCATCTAGGGGTGGTACAATGTTGGCAGGATTTCTCCTAGTTGTCATGCAGCTGAGAGCAAAGCAAAGATAAAAATAGAAGTTGGAAAAGCCCCCGCAGAACTCGAAAATCTTGTGGTCTAGATTTGAAATTAGAATAACAAATCAAATCAACAGCAGACAAATCCCCGACAACGGGGTCAAAAACTTGATGTGGGTGAAGTGGGCAACTACAAGTTTTACCCAAAAAACTGCAAGTGCACAGCAACGCAGTAGTACTTAGGGATCGAATCCATAAGGATTTGTCTGTTGAGGACTCCTAACTGATGCTAAAATCAATTGTTTGGTTGTCACTGAATCTAAATAAGCACGAAATTAAAGAGGCTTGAAAAATCAATTGAAAACTATAAGAAAAACGGTGTTGGGTTTAGGGTTCATCTCTAGGGTTCATAATCTATGACATAGGAAATTCAGGTAAAGATTTTCTATGATTCTGAAACTAGGATTGACACTTATAAGATTAGCCAACTTTCGTCACCCTAATCATATAATCACTTTAACTCAGGAATTAACTCTTGTTCTCATGCCGGAATAAGAACATGCATTTCAGATCGGAATTCATCTTAGCTTACGTAACCTCCGTAGGTAGCTTTCATCTCTTACGACGGGACATCCATAGCTGAATAGCTGATCTATTTTATAAGTGTTGGTGAGGTGCATCAAAATCAGAAATAAGTCTATTGCGGGGTTGTCTTCTCGCAGGATTACCAAGTTGTATAGGTCGATTTCCTCCTATTCCATTAGGTGGAACAATGTTTTCATCATCCCTTAGCTCTTTGAGATCAACCTGGTCTTGTCCCCTTTGGTTATCAGCAGCACGTCTAGGGAGTTAATTATCCTCTCCATCGACTTGTGGCTGGTCATCTGCTTCATGGACAGCCTCTCGGTCATCTTCGTGAATGGAATCACGATCATTATCATCTCCGTAGTGACCATCTTGATCGAGGTTTAAAGGATTTTCCCGATGGGCATTTGGATCGGCCATCTTGAGCGTTCTTCGTCTGAGTCTCCGAAGTTCTCTTTCGTGTGTGTCGATCTCATCTAGGGGTGGTACAATGTTGGCAGGATTTCTCCTAGTTGTCATGCTGCTGAGAGCAAAGCAAAGATAAAAATAGAAGTTGGAAAAGCTCCAGCAGAACTCGAAAATCTTGTGGTCTAGATTTGAAATTAGATTAACAAATCAAATCAACAGCAGACAAATCCCCGACAACGGGGTCAAAAACTTGATGTGGGTGAAGTGGGCAACTACAAGTTTTACCCAAAAAACTGCAAGTGCACAGCAAACTCAGTAGTACTTAGGGATCGAATCCACAAGGATTTGTCTGTTGAGGACTCCTAACTGATGCTAAAATTAATTGTTTGGTTGTCACTGAATCTAAATAAGCACGAAATTAAAGAGGCTTGAAAAATCAATTGAAAACTATAAGAAAAACGGTGTTGGGTTTAGGGTTCATCTCTAGGGTTCATAATCTATGACATAGGAAATTCAGGCAAGGATTTTCTATGATTCTGAAACTAGGATAGACACTTATAAGATTAGCCAACTTTCGTCACCCTAATCATATAATCACTTTAAATCAGGAATTAACTCTTTTTCTCATGCCGGAATAAGAACATGCATTTCAGATCGGAATTCATTTTAGCTTACGTAACCTCCGTAGGTAGCTTTCGTCTCTTACGACGGGACATCCATAGCTGAATAGCTGATCTATTTTAAAAGTGTTGGTGAGGTGCATCAAAATCAGCAATAAGTCTATTGCGGGGTTGTCTTCTCGCAGGATTGACAAGTTGTATAGGTCGATTTCCTCTTATTCCATTAGGTGGAACAATGTTTTCATCATCCCTTAGCTCTTTGGGATTGACCTGGAATTGTGTCCTTTGGTTATCAGCACGAAGTCTAGGGAGTTGATTTCCATCTCCATCGAGTTGTGGCTGGTCATCTGCTTCATGGACAGCCTCTCGGTCATCTTCGTGAATGGAATCACGATCATCATCATCTCCGTAGTGACCATCTTGATCACGGTTTACCGGATTTTCCCGATGGGCATTTGGATCGGCCATCTTGAGCGTTCTTTGTCTGAGTCCCAGAAGTTCTTTTCATGTGTGTCGATCTCATCTAGGGGTGGTACAATGTTGGCAGGATATCTCCTAGTTGTCATGCAGCTGAGAGCAAAGCAAAGATAAAAATAAAAGTTGGAAAAGCTCCAGCAGAACTCGAAAATCTTGTGGTCTAGATTTGAAATTAGATTTAGAAATCAAATCAACAGCAGACAAATCCCCGACAACGGGGTCAAAAACTTGACGTGGGTGCAGTGGGCAACTACAAGTTTTACCCAAAAAACTGCAAGTGCACAGCAAACGCAGTAGTACTTAGGGATCAAATCCACAAGGATTTGTCTGTTGAGAACTCCTAACTGATGCTAAAATCAATTGTTTGGTTGTTACTGAATCTAAATAAGCACGAAATTAAAGAGGCTTGAAAAATCAATTGAAAACTATAAGAAAAACGGTGTTGGGTTTAGGGTTTATCTTTAGGGTTCATAATCTATGACATAGGAAATTCAGGTAAGGATTTTCTATGATTCAGAAACTAGGATTGACACTTATAAGATTAGCAAACTTTCGTCACCCTAATCATATAATCACTTAAACTCAGGAATTAACTCTTGTTCTCATGCCGGAATAAGATCATGCATTTCAGATCGGAATTATTCTTAGCTTACGTAACCTCCGTAGGTAGCTTTCGTCTCTTACGACGGGACATCCATAGCTGAATAGCTGATCTATTTTAAAAGTGTTGGTGAGGTGCATCAAAATCAGCAATAAGTCTATTGCGGGGTTGTCTTCTCGCAGGATTGACAAGTTGTATAGGTCGATTTCCTCTTATTCCGTTAGGTGGAACAATGTTTTCATCATCCCTTAGCTCTTTGGGATTGACCTGGAATTGTGTCCTTTGGTTATCAGCACGACGTCTAGGGAGTTGATTTCCATCTCCATCGACTTGTGGCTGGTCATCTGCTTCATGGACAGCCTCTCGGTCATATTCGTGAATGGAATCACGATCATCATCATCTCCGTAGTGACCATCTTGATCACGGTTTACCGGATTTTCCCGATGGGCATTTGGATCGGCCATCTTGAGCGTTCTTCGTCTGAGTCTCCGAAGTTCTCTTTCGTGTGTGTCGATCTCATCTAGGGGTGGTACAATGTTGGCAGGATTTCTCCTAGTTGTCATGCAGCTGAGAGCAAAGCAAAGATAAAAATAGAAGTTGGAAAAGCCCCCGCAGAACTCGAAAATCTTGTGGTCTAGATTTGAAATTAGAATAACAAATCAAATCAACAGCAGACAAATCCCCGACAACGGGGTCAAAAACTTGATGTGGGTGAAGTGGGCAACTACAAGTTTTACCCAAAAAACTGCAAGTGCACAGCAAACGCAGTAGTACTTAGGGATCGAATCCACAAGGATTTGTCTGTTGAGGACTCCTAACTGATGCTAAAATCAATTGTTTGGTTGTCACTGAATCTAAATAAGCACGAAATTAAAGAGGCTTGAAAAATCAATTGAAAACTATAAGAAAAACGGTGTTGGGTTTAGGGTTCATCTCTAGGGTTCATAATCTATGACATAGGAAATTCAGGTAAGGATTTTCTATGATTCTGAAACTAGGATTGACACTTATAAGATTAGCCAACTTTCGTCACCCTAATCATATAATCACTTTAACTCAGGAATTAACTCTTGTTCTCATGCCGCAATAAGAACATGCATTTCAGATCGGAATTCATCTTAGCTACGTAACCTCCGTAGGTAGCTTTCATCTCTTACGACGGGACATCCATAGCTGAATAGCTGATCTATTTAATAAGTGTTGGTGAGGTGCATCAAAATCAGCAATAAGTCTATTGCGGGGTTGTCTTCTCGCAGGATTGCCAAGTTGTATAGGTCGATTTCCTCCTATTCCATTAGGTGGAACAATGTTTTCATCATCCCTTAGCTCTTTGAGATCAACCTGGTCTTGTCCCCTTTGGTTATCAGCAGCACGTCTAGGGAGTTAATTATCCTCTCCATCGACTTGTGGCTGGTCATCTGCTTCATGGACAGCCTCTCGGTCATCTTCGTGAATGGAATCACGATCATTATCATCTCCGTAGTGACCATCTTGATCGAGGTTTAAAGGATTTTCCCGATGGGCATTTGGATCGGCCATCTTGAGCGTTCTTCGTCTAAGTCTCCGAAGTTCTCTTTCGTGTGTGTCGATCTCATCTAGGGGTGGTACAATGTTGGCAGGATTTCTCCTAGTTGTCATGCTGCTGAGAGCAAAGCAAAGATAAAAATAGAAGTTGGAAAAGCTCCAGCAGAACTCGAAAATCTTGTGGTCTAGATTTGAAATTAGATTAACAAATCAAATCAACAGCAGACAAATCCCCGACAACGGGGTCAAAAACTTGATGTGGGTGAAGTGGGCAACTACAAGTTTTACCCAAAAAACTGCAAGTGCACAGCAAACGCAGTAGTACTTAGGGATCGAATCCACAAGGATTTGTCTGTTGAGGACTCCTAACTGATGCTAAAATCAATTGTTTGGTTGTCACTGAATCTAAATAAGCACGAAATTAAAGAGGCTTGAAAAATCAATTGAAAACTATAAGAAAAACGGTGTTGGGTTTAGGGTTCATCTATAGGGTTCATAATCTATGACATAGGAAATTCAGGTAAGGATTTTCTATGATTCTGAAACTAGGATTGACACTTATAAGATTAGCCAACTTTCGTCACCCTAATCATATAATCACTTTAACTCAGGAATTAACTCTTGTTCTC
>NW_006256789.1:79515-80816 GCF_000478725.1 Eutrema salsugineum | reverse complement strand
TGCATTTCAGATCGGAATTCATCTTAGCTTACGTAACCTCCGTAGGTAGCTTTCATCTCTTACGACGGGACATCCATAGCTGAATAGCTGATCTATTTTATAAGTGTTGGTGAGGTGCATCAAAATCAGAAATAAGTCTATTGCGGGGTTGTCTTCTCGCAGGATTACCAAGTTGTATAGGTCGATTTCCTCCTATTCCATTAGGTGGAACAATGTTTTCATCATCCCTTAGCTCTTTGAGATCAACCTGGTCTTGTCCCCTTTGGTTATCAGCAGCACGTCTAGGGAGTTAATTATCCTCTCCATCGACTTGTGGCTGGTCATCTGCTTCATGGACAGCCTCTCGGTCATCTTCGTGAATGGAATCACGATCATTATCATCTCCGTAGTGACCATCTTGATCGAGGTTTAAAGGATTTTCCCGATGGGCATTTGGATCGGCCATCTTGAGCGTTCTTCGTCTGAGTCTCCGAAGTTCTCTTTCGTGTGTGTCGATCTCATCTAGGGGTGGTACAATGTTGGCAGGATTTCTCCTAGTTGTCATGCTGCTGAGAGCAAAGCAAAGATAAAAATAGAAGTTGGAAAAGCTCCAGCAGAACTCGAAAATCTTGTGGTCTAGATTTGAAATTAGATTAACAAATCAAATCAACAGCAGACAAATCCCCGACAACGGGGTCAAAAACTTGATGTGGGTGAAGTGGGCAACTACAAGTTTTACCCAAAAAACTGCAAGTGCACAGCAAACGCAGTAGTACTTAGGGATCGAATCCACAAGGATTTGTCTGTTGAGGACTCCTAACTGATGCTAAAATCAATTGTTTGGTTGTCACTGAATCTAAATAAGCACGAAATTAAAGAGGCTTGAAAAATCAATTGAAAACTATAAGAAAAACGGTGTTGGGTTTAGGGTTCATCTCTAGGGTTCATAATCTATGACATAGGAAATTCAGGTAAAGATTTTCTATGATTCTGAAACTAGGATTGACACTTATAAGATTAGCCAACTTTCGTCACCCTAATCATATAATCACTTTAACTCAGGAATTAACTCTTGTTCTCATGCCGGGAATAAGAACATGCATTTCAGATCGGAATTCATCTTAGCTTACGTAACCTCCGTAGGTAGCTTTCATCTCTTACGACGGGACATCCATAGCTGAATAGCTGATCTATTTTATAAGTGTTGTGAGGTGCATCAAAATCAGAAATAAGTCTATTGCGGGATGTCTTCTCGCAGGATTACCAAGTTGTATAGGTCGATTTCCTCCTATTCCATTAGTGAACAATGTTTTCATCATCCC
>NW_006256789.1:78603-79415 GCF_000478725.1 Eutrema salsugineum | reverse complement strand
GAACATGCATTTCAGATCGGAATTCATTTTAGCTTACGTAACCTCCGTAGGTAGCTTTCGTCTCTTACGACGGGACATCCATAGCTGAATAGCTGATCTATTTAATAAGTGTTGGTGAGGTGCATCAAAATCAGCAATAAGTCTATTGCGGGGTTGTCTTCTCGCAGGATTGCCAAGTTGTATAGGTCGATTTCCTCCTATTCCATTAGGTGGAACAATGTTTTCATCATCCCTTAGCTCTTTGGGATTGACCTGGAATTGTGTCCTTTGGTTATCAGCACGACGTCTAGGGAGTTGATTTCCATCTCCATCGAGTTGTGGCTGGTCATCTGCTTCATGGACAGCCTCTCGGTCATCTTCGTGAATGGAATCACGATCATCATCATCTCCGTAGTGACCATCTTGATCACGGTTTACCGGATTTTCCCGATGGGCATTTGGATCGGCCATCTTGAGCGTTCTTTGTCTGAGTCCCAGAAGTTCTTTTCGTGTGTGTCGATCTCATCTAGGGGTGGTACAATGTTGGCAGGATATCTCCTAGTTGTCATGCAGCTGAGAGCAAAGCAAAGATAAAAATAAAAGTTGGAAAAGCTCCAGCAGAACTCGAAAATCTTGTGGTCTAGATTTGAAATTAGATTTAGAAATCAAATCAACAGCAGACATATCCCCGACAACGGGGTCAAAAACTTGATGTGGGTGCAGTGGGCAACTACAAGTTTTACCCAAAAAACTGCAAGTACACAGCAAACACAGTAGTACTTAGGGATCGAGTCCACAAGGATTTGTCTGTTGAGAACTCCTAACTGATGCTA
>NW_006256789.1:75933-78503 GCF_000478725.1 Eutrema salsugineum | reverse complement strand
TTCTTTTCGTGTGTGTCGATCTCATCTAGGGGGTGGTACAATGTTGGCAGGATATCTCCTAGTTGTCATACAGCTGAGAGCAAAGCAAAGATAAAAATAAAAGTTGGAAAAGCTTCAGCAGAACTCGAAAATCTTGTGGTCTAGATTTGAAATTAGATTTAGAAATCAAATCAACAGCAGACAAATCCCCGACAACGAGGTCAAAAACTTGACGTGGGTGCAGTGGGCAACTACAAGTTTTACCCAAAAAACTGCAAGTGCACAGCAAACGCAGTAGTACTTAGGGATCGAATCCACAAGGATTTGTCTGTTGAGAACTCCTAACTGATGCTAAAATCAATTGTTTGGTTGTTACTGAATCTAAATAAGCACGAAATTAAAGAGGCTTGAAAAATCAATTGAAAACTATAAGAAAAACGGTGTTGGGTTTAGGGTTTATCTTTAGGGTTCATAATCTATGACATAGGAAATTCAGGTAAGGATTTTCTATGATTCAGAAACTAGGATTGACACTTATAAGATTAGCCAACTTTCGTCACCCTAATCATATAATCACTTAAACTCAGGAATTAACTCTTGTTCTCATGCCGGAATAAGATCATGCATTTCAGATCGGAATTATTCTTAGCTTACGTAACCTCCGTAGGTAGCTTTCGTCTCTTACGACGGGACATGCATAGCTGAATAGCTGATCTATTTTAAAAGTGTTGGTGAGGTGCATCAAAATCAGCAATAAGTCTATTGCGGGGTTGTCTTCTCGCAGGATTGACAAGTTGTATAGGTCGATTTCCTCTTATTCCGTTAGGCGGAACAATGTTTTCATCATCCCTTAGCTCTTTGGGATTGACCTGGAATTGTGTCCTTTGGTTATCAGCACGACGTCTAGGGAGTTGATTTCCCTCTCCATCGACTTGTGGCTGGTCATCTGCTTCATGGACAGCCTCTCGGTCATATTCGTGAATGGAATCACGATCATCATCATCTCCGTAGTGACCATCTTGATCACGGTTTACCGGATTTTCCCGATGGGCATTTGGATCGGCCATCTTGAGCGTTCTTCGTCTGAGTCTCCGAAGTTCTCTTTCGTGTGTGTCGATCTCATCTAGGGGTGGTACAACGTCGGGAGGAGTTATACAAGTTGTCATGCAGCTGAGAGCAAAGCAAAGATAAAAATAGAAGTTGGAAAAGCCCCCGCAGAACTCGAAAATCTTGTGGTCTAGATTTGAAATTAGAATAACAAATCAAATCAATAGCAGACAAATCCCCGACAACGGGGTCAAAAACTTGATGTGGGTGAAGTGGGCAACTACAAGTTTTACCCAAAAAACTGCAAGTGCACAGCAAACGCAGTAGTACTTAGGGATCGAATCCACAAGGATTTGTCTGTTGAGGACTCCTAACTGATGCTAAAATCAATTGTTTGGTTGTCACTGAATCTAAATAAGCACGAAATTAAAGAGGCTTGAAAAATCAATTGAAAACTATAAGAAAAACGGTGTTGGGTTTAGGGTTCATCTCTAGGGTTCATAATCTATGACATAGGAAATTCAGGTAAGGATTTTCTATGATTCTGAAACTAGGATTGACACTTATAAGATTAGCCAACTTTCGTCACCCTAATCATATAATCACTTTAACTCAGGAATTAACTCTTGTTCTCATGCCGGAATAAGAACATGCATTTCAGATCGGAATTCATCTTAGCTTACGTAACCTCCGTAGGTAGCTTTCATCTCTTACGACGGGACATCCATAGCTGAATAGCTGATCTATTTTATAAGTGTTGGTGAGGTGCATCAAAATCAGAAATAAGTCTATTGCGGGGTTGTCTTCTCGCAGGATTACCAAGTTGTATAGGTCGATTTCCTCCTATTCCATTAGGTGGAACAATGTTTTCATCATCCCTTAGCTCTTTGAGATCAACCTGGTCTTGTCCCCTTTGGTTATCAGCAGCACGTCTAGGGAGTTAATTATCCTCTCCATCGACTTGTGGCTGGTCATCTGCTTCATGGACAGCCTCTCGGTCATCTTCGTGAATGGAATCACGATCATTATCATCTCCATAGTGACCATCTTGATCGAGGTTTAAAGGATTTTCCCGATGGGCATTTGGATCGGCCATCTTGAGCGTTCTTCGTCTGAGTCTCCGAAGTTCTCTTTCGTGTGTGTCGATCTCATCTAGGGGTGGTACAATGTTGGCAGGATTTCTCCTAGTTGTCATGCTGCTGAGAGCAAAGCAAAGATAAAAATAGAAGTTGGAAAAGCTCCAGCAGAACTCGAAAATCTTGTGGTCTAGATTTGAAATTAGATTAACAAATCAAATCAACAGCAGACAAATCCCCGACAACGGGGTCAAAAACTTGATGTGGGTGAAGTGGGCAAATACAAGTTTTACCCAAAAAACTGCAAGTGCACAGCAAACGCAGTAGTACTTAGGGATCGAATCCACAAGGATTTGTCTGTTGAGGACTCCTAACTGATGCTAAAATCAATTGTTTGGTTGTCACTGAATCTAAATAAGCACGAAATTAAAGAGGCTTGAAAAATCAATTGAAAACTATAAGAAAAAC
>NW_006256789.1:58903-73063 GCF_000478725.1 Eutrema salsugineum | reverse complement strand
ACAATCATCATCATCTCCGTAGTGACCATCTTGATCACAGTTTAAAAGATTTTCCCGATGGGCATTTGGATCGGCCATCTTGAGCGTTCTTCATCTGAGTCTCCGAAGTTTCTCTTTTGTGTGTGTCGATCTCATCTACGGGTAGTACAATGTTGGAAGGATTTCTCCTAGTTGTCATGCAGCTGAGAGCAAAGCAAAGATAAAAAGAGAAGTTGGAAAAGCTCCAGTAGAACTTGAAAATCTTGTGGTCTAGAATTGAAATTAGATTAAGAAATCAAATCAACAGCAGACAAATTCCCGGCAACGGAGTCAAAAACTTGATGTGGGTGCAGTGGGCAACTACAAGTTTTATCCAAAAAAATGCAAGTGCACAGCAAACGCAGTAGTACTTAAAGATCGAATCCACAAGGATTTGTCTGTTGAGAACTCCTAACTGATGCTAAAATCAATTGTTTGGTTGTCACTGAATCTAAATAAGCAGGAAATTAAAGAGGCTTGAAAAATCAATTGAAAACTATAAGAAAAACGGTGTTGGGTTTAGGGTTCATCTCTAGGGTTCATAATCTATGACATAGGAAATTCAGGTAAGGATTTTCTATGATTCTGAAACTAGGATAGACACTTATAAGATTAGCCAACTTTCGTCACCCTAATCATATAATCACTTAAACTCAGGAATTAACTCTTGTTCTCATGCCGGAATAAGATCATGCATTTCAGATCGGAATTATTCTTAGGTTACGTAACCTCCGTAGGTAGCTTTCGTCTCTTACGACGGGGACGTCCATAGCTGAATAGCTGATCTATTTTGAAAGTGTTGGTGAGGTGCATCAAAATCAGCAATAAGTCTATTGCAGGGTTGTCTTCTCGCAGGATTGACAAGTTGTATAGGTCGATTTCCTCCTATTCCATTAGGTGGAACAATGTTTTAATCATGCCTTAGCTCTTTGGGATTGACCTGGTCTTGTTTCCTTTGGTTATCAGCAGCACGTCTAGGGAGTTGATTTCCCTCTCCATCGACTTGTGGCTGGTCATCTGCTTCATGGACAGCCTCTCGGTCATATTCGTGAATGGAATCACAATCATCATCATCTCCGTAGTGACCATCTTGATCACGGTTTAACGGATTTTCCCGATGGGCATTTGGATCGGCCATCTTGAGCGTTCTTCGTCTGAGTCTCCGAAGTTCTTTTCGTGTGTGTCGATCTCATCTAAGGGTGGTACAATGTTGGCAGGATTTCTCCTAGTTGTCATGCTGCTGAGAGCAAAGCAAAGATAAAAATAGAAGTTGGAAAAGCTCCACCAGAACTTGAAAATCTTGTGGTCTAGAATTGAAATTAGATTAAGAAATCAAATCAACAGCAGACAAATCCCCGGCAACTGGGTCAAAAACTTGATGTGGGTGCAGTGGGCCACTACAAGTTTTACTCAAAAAAATGCAAGTGCACAGCAAACGCAGTAGTATTTAGAGATCGAATCCACAAGGATTTGTCTGTTGAGAACTCCTAACTGATGCTAAAATCAATTGTTTGGTTGTCATGAAATTAAATAAACAGGAAATTTAAGAGGTCTGAAAAATCTATTGAAAACTATAAGAAAAAACGTGTTGGGTTTAGGGTTCATCTCTAGGGTTCCTAATCTATGACATAGGAAATTCAGGTAAGGATTTTCTATGATTCTGAAACTAGGATAGACACTTATAAGATTAGCCAACTTTCGTCACCCTAATCATATAATCACTTAAACTCAGGAATTAACTCTCGCTCTCATGCCTTAATAAGATCATGCATTTCAGATCGGAATCCATCTAAGCTTACGTAACCTCCGTAGGTAGCTTTCGTCTCTTACGACGGGGACGTCCATAGCTGAATAGCTGATCTAGTTTGAAAGTGTTGGTGAGGTGCATCAAAATCAGCAATAAGTCTATTGTAGGGTTGTCTTCTCGCAGGATTGACAAGTTGTATAGGTCGATTTCCTCCTATTCCATTAGGTGGAACAATGTTTTAATCATGCCTTAGCTCTTTGGGATTGACCTGGTCTTGTCTCCTTTGGTTATCAGCAGCACGTCTAGGGAGTTGATTTCCCTCTCCATCGACTTGTGGCTGGTCATCTGCTTCATGGACAGCCTCTCGGTCATATTCGTGAATGGAATCACAATCATCATCATCTCCGTAGTGACCATCTTGATCACGGTTTAACGGATTTTCCCGATGGGCATTTGGATCGGCCATCTTGAGCGTTCTTCGTCTGAGTCTCCGAAGTTCTTTTCGTGTGTGTCGATCTCATCTAGGGGTGGTACAATGTTGGCAGGATTTCTCCTAGTTGTCATGCTGCTGAGAGCAAAGCAAAGATAAAAATAGAAGTTGGAAAAGCTCCAGCAAATCTTGTGGTCTAGTATTGAAATTAGATTAAGAAATCAAATCAACAGCAGACAAATCCCTGGCAACTGGGTCAAAAACTTGATGTGGGTGCAGTGGGCAACTACAAGTTTTACCCAAAAAAATGCAAGTGCACAGCAAACGCAGTAGTATTTAGAGATCGAATCCACAAGGATTTGTCTGTTGAGAACTCCTAACTGATGCTAAAATCAATTGTTTGGTTGTCACTGAATCTAAATAAGCAGGAAATTTAAGAGGCTTGAAAAATCAATTGAAAACTATAAGAAAAACGGTGTTTGGTTTAGGGTTCATCTCTAGGGTTCATAATCTATGACATAGGAAATTCAGGTAAGGATTTGCTATGATTCTGAAACTAGGATAGACACTTTTAAGATTAGCCAACTTTCGTCACCCTAACCATATAATCACTTAAACTCAGGAATTAACTCTCGCTCTCATGCCTTAATAAGATCATGCATTTCAGATCGGAATCCATCTAAGCTTACGTAACCTCCGTAGGTAGCTTTCGTCTCTTACGACGGGGACGTCCATAGCTGAATAGCTGATCTATTTTGAAAGTGTTGGTGAGGTGCATCAAAATCAGCAATAAGTCTATTGCAGGGTTGTCTTCTCGCAGGATTGACAAGTTGTATAGGTCGATTTCCTCCTATTCCATTAGGTGGAACAATGTTTTAATCATGCCTTAGCTCTTTGGGATTGACCTGGTCTTGTTTCCTTTGGTTATCAGCAGCACGTCTAGGGAGTTGATTTCCCTCTCCATCGACTTGTGGCTGGTCATCTGCTTCATGGACAGCCTCTCGGTCATATTCGTGAATGGAATCACAATCATCATCATCTCCGTAGTGACCATCTTGATCACGGTTTAACGGATTTTCCCGATGGGCATTTGGATCGGCCATCTTGAGCGTTCTTCGTCTGAGTCTCCGAAGTTCTTTTCGTGTGTGTCGATCTCATCTAGGGGTGGTACAATGTTGGCAGGATTTCTCCTAGTTGTCATGCTGCTGAGAGCAAAGCAAAGATAAAAATAGAAGTTGGAAAAGCTCCAGCAGAAGGATTTGTCTGTTGAGAACTCCTAACTGATGCTAAAATCAATTGTTTGGTTGTCACTGAATCTAAATAAGCAGGAAATTTAAGAGGCTTGAAAAATCAATTGAAAACTATAAGAAAAACGGTGTTGGGTTTAGGATTCATCTCTAGGGTTCATAATCTATGACATAGGAAATTCAGGTAAGGATTTTCTATGATTCTGAAACTAGGATAGACACTTATAAGATTAGCCAACTTTCGTCACCCTAATCATATAATCACTTAAACTCAGGAATTAACTCTCGCTCTCATGCCTTAATAAGATCATGCATTTCAGATCGGAATCCATCTAAGCTTACGTAACCTCTGTAGGTAGCTTTCGTCTCTTACGACGGGGACGTCCATAGCTGAATAGCTGATCTATTTTGAAAGTGTTGGTGAGGTGCATCAAAATCAGCAATAAGTCTATTGCAGGGTTGTCTTCTCGCAGGATTGACAGGTTGTATAGGTCGATTTCCTCCTATTCCATTAGGTGGAACAATGTTTTCATCATCCCTTAGCTCTTTGGGATCGACCTGGTCTTGTCTCCTTTGGTTATCTGCAGCACGTCTAGGGAGTTAATTTTCCTCTCCATCGAGTTGTGGCTAGTCATCTGCTTCATGGACAGCCTCTCGGTCATATTCGTGAATGGAATCACAATCATCATCATCTCCGTAGTGACCATCTTGATCACGGTTTAACGGATTTTCCCGATGGGCATTTGGATCGGCCATCTTGAGCGTTCTTCGTCTGAGTCTCCGAAGTTCTTTTCGTGTGTGTCGATCTCATCTAGGGGTGGTACAATGTTGGCAGGATTTCTCCTAGTTGTCATGCTGCTGAGAGCAAAGCAAAGATAAAAATAGAAGTTGGAAAAGCTCCAGCAAATCTTGTGGTCTAGTATTGAAATTAGATTACGAATTCAAATCAACAGCAGACAAATCCCCGACAACGGGTCAAAAACTTGATGTGGGTGCAGTGGGCAAATACAAGTTTACCCAAAAAACTGCAAGTGCACAGCTAACGCAGTAGTGCTTAGGGATCGAGTCCACAAGGATTTGTCTGTTGAGGACTCCTAACTGATGCTAAAATCAATTGTTTGGTTGTCACTGAATCTAACTAAGAGCGAAATTAAAGAGGCTTGAAAAATCAATTGAAAACTATAAGAAAAACGGTGTTGGGTTTAGGGTTCATCTCTAGGGTTCATAATCTATGACATAGGAAATTCAGGTAAAGATTTTCTATGATTCTGAAACTAGGATAGACACTTATAAGATTAGCCAACTTTCGTCACCCTAATCATATAATCATTTAAACTCAGGAATTAACTCTTGTTCTCATGTCGAAATAAGATCATGCATTTCAGATCGGAATTCATCTTAGCTTACGTAACCTCCGTAGGTAGCTTTCGTCGTAAGAGACGGGACATCCATAGCTGAATAGCTGATATATTTTAAAAGTATTGGTGAGGTGCATCAACATAAGCAATAAGTCTATTGCGGGGTTGTCTTCTCGCAGGATTGACAAGTTGTATAGGTCGATTTCCTCCTATTCCATTAGGTGGAACAATGTTTTCATCATCCCTTAGCTCTTTGGGATCGACCTGGTCTTGTCTCCTTTGGTTATCTGCAGCACGTCTAGGGAGTTAATTTTCCTCTCCATCGAGTTGTGGCTAGTCATCTGCTTCATGGACAGCCTCTCGGTCATCTTCGTGAATGGAATCACGATCATCATCATCTCCGTAGTGACCATCTTTATCACGGTTTAAAGGATTTTCCCGATGGGCATTTGGGCCGGCCATCTTGAGCGTTCTTCGTCTGAGTCTCCGAAGTTCTTTTCGTGTGTGTCGATCTCATCTAGGGGTGGTACAATGTTGGAAGGATTTCTCCTAGTTGTCATGCAGCTGAGAGCAAAGCAAAGATAAAAAGAGAAGTTGGAAAAGATCCAGCAGAACTTGAAAATCTTGTGGTCTAGAATTGAAATTAGATTAAGAAATCAAATCAAAAGCAGACAAATCCCCGGCAACGGGGTCAAAAACTTGATGTGGGTGCAGTGGGCAAATACAAGTTTTACTCAAAAAACTGCAAGTGCACAACAAACGCAGTAGTACTTAGGGATCGAGTCCACAAGGATTTGTCTGTTGAGAACTCCTAACTGATGCTAAAATCAATTGTTTGGTTGTCACTGAATCTAAATAAGCAGGAAATTAAAGAGGCTTGAAAAATCAATTGAAAACTATAAGAAAAACGGTGTTGGGTTTAGGGTTCATCTCTAGGGTTCCTAATCTATGACATAGGAAATTCAGATAAGGATTTTCTATGATTCTGAAACTAGGATAGACACTTATAAGATTAGGCAACTTCGTCACACTAATCATATAATCACTTAAACTCAGGAATTAACTCTTGTTCCCATGCCGGAATAAGATCATGCATTTCAGATCGGAATTCATCTTAGCTTACGTAACCTCCGTAGTTAGCTTTCGTCTCTTACGACGGGACATCCATAGCTGAATAGCTGATCTATTTTAAAAGTGTTGGTGAGGTGCATAAAAATAAGCAATAAGTCTATTGCGGGGTTGTCTTCTCGCAGGATTGACAAGTTGTATAGGTCGATTTCCTCCTATTCCATTAGGTGGAACAATGTTTTCATCATCCCTTAGCTCTTTGGGATCAACCTGGTCTTGTCTCCTTTGGTTATCAGCAGCACGTCTAGGGAGTTAATTTTCCTCTCCATCGAGTTGTGGCTGGTCATCTGCTTCATGGACAGCGTCTCGGTCATCTTCGTGAATGGAATCACAATCATCATCATCTCCGTAGTGACCATCTTGATCACAGTTTAAAGGATTTTCCCGATGGGCATTTGGATCGGCCATCTTGAGCGTTCTTCATCTGAGTCTCCGAAGTTCTCTTTCGTGTGTGTCAATCTCATCTACGGGTCGTACAATGTTGGAAGGATTTCTCCTAGTTGTCATGCAGCTGAGAGCAAAGCAAAGATAAAAAGAGAAGTTGGAAAAGCTCCAGTAGAACTTGAAAATCTTGTGGTCTAGAATTGAAATTAGATTAAGAAATCAAACCAACAGCAGACAAATCCCCGGCAACGGGGTCAAAAACTTGATGTGGGTGCAGTGGGCAACTACAAGTTTTATCCAAAAAAATGCAAGTGCACAGCAAAGGCAGTAATACTTAAAGATCGAATCCACAAGGATTTGTCTGTTGAGAACTCCTAACTGATGCTAAAATCAAGTGTTTGGTTGTCACTGAATCTAAATAAGCAGGAAATTAAAGAGGCTTGAAAAATCAATTGAAAACTATAAGAAAAACGGTGTTGGGTTTAGGGTTCATCTCTAGGGTTCATAATCTATGACATAGGAAATTCAGGTAAGGATTTTCTATGATTCTGAAACTAGGATAGACACTTATAAGATTAGCCAACTTTCGTCACCCTAATCATATAATCACTTAAACTCAGGAATTAACTCTCGCTCTCATGCCTTAATAAGATCATGCATTTCAGATCGGAATCCATCTAAGCTTACGTAACCTCCGTAGGTAGCTTTCGTCTCTTACGACGGGGACGTCCATAGCTGAATAGCTGATCTATTTTGAAAGTGTTGGTGAGGTGCATCAAAATCAGCAATAAGTCTATTGCGGAGTTGTCTTCTCGCAGGATTGCCAAGTTGTATAGGTAGATTTCCTCCTATTCCATTAGGTGGAACAATGTTTTCATCATCCCTTAGCTCTTTGGGATCGACCTGGTCTTGTCTCCTTTGGTTATCAGCAGCACGTCTAGGGAGTTAATTTTCCTCTCCATCGAGTTGTGGCTGGTCATCTGCTTCATGGACAGCCTCTCGGTCATCTTCGTGAATGGAATCACGATCATCATCATCTCCGTAGTGACCATCTTTATCACGGTTTAAAGGATTTTCCCGATGGGCATTTGGATCGGCCATCTTGAGCGTTCTTCGTCTGAGTCTCCGAAGTTCTCTTTCGTGTGTGTCGATCTCATCTAGGGGTGGTACAATGTTGGCAGGATTTCTCCTAGTTGTCATGCAGCTGAGAGCAAAGCAAAGATAAAAAAAGAAGTTGGAAAAGCTCCAGCAGAACTTGAAAATCTTGTGGTCTAGAATTGAAATTAGATTAAGAAATCAAATCAACAGCAGACAAATCCCCGGCAACGGGGTCAAAAACTTGATGTGGGTGCAGTGGGCAACTACAAGTTTTACCAAAAAAAATGCAAGTGCACAGCAAACGCAGTAGTATTTAGAGATCGAATCCACAAGGATTTTTCTGTTGAGAACTCCTAACTGATGCTAAAATCAATTGTTTGGTTGTCACTGAATCTAAATAAGCAGGAAATTTAAGAGGCTTGAAAAATCAATTGAAAACTATAAGAAAAACGGTGTTGGGTTTAGGGTTCATCTCTAGGGTTCATAATCTATGACATAGGAAATTCAGGTAAGGATTTTCTATGATTCTGAAACTAGGATAGACACTTATAAGATTAGCCAACTTTCATCACCCTAATCATATAATCACTTAAACTCAGGAATTAACTCTCGCTCTCATGCCTTAATAAGATCATGCATTTCAGATCGGAATCCATCTAAGCTTACGTAACCTCCGTAGGTAGCTTTCGTCTCTTACGACGGGACGTCCATAGCTGAATAGCTGATCTATTTTGAAAGTGTTGGTGAGGTGCATCAAAACCAGCAATAAGTCTATTGCGGAGTTGTCTTCTCGCAGGATTGCCAAGTTGTATAGGTAGATTTCCTCCTATTCCATTAGGTGGAACAATGTTTTCACCATCCCTTAGCTCTTTGGGATCGACCTGGTCTTGTCTCCTTTGGTTATCAGCAGCACGTCTAGGGAGTTGATTTCCCTCTCCATCGACTTGTGGCTGGTCATCTTCTTCATGGACAGCCTCTCGGTCATCTTCGTGTATGGAATCACGATCATCATCATCTCCGTAGTGACCATCTTGATCACGGTTTAAAGGATTTTCCCGATGGGCATTTGGATCAGCCATCTTGAGCGTTCTTCGTCTGAGTCTCCGAAGTTCTCTTTCGTGTGTGTCGATCTCATCTAGGGGTGGTACAATGTTGGCAGGATTTCTCCTAGTTGTCATGCAGCTGAGAGCAAAGCAAAGATAAAAAGAGAAGTTGGAAAAGCTCCAGTAGAACTTGAAAATCTTGTGGTCTAGAATTGAAATTAGATTAAGAAATCAAATCAACAGCAGACAAATCCCCGGCAACTGGGTCAAAAACTTGATGTGGGTGCAGTGGGCAACTACAAGTTTTATCCAAAAAAATGCAAGTGCACAGCTAACGCAGTAGTACTTAGGGATCGAGTCCACAAAGATTTGTCTGTTGGGAACTCCTAACTGATGCTAAAATCAATTGTTTGGTTGTCACTGAATCTAAATAAGCAGGAAATTAAAGAGGCTTGAAAAATCAATTGAAAACTATAAGAAAAACGGTGTTGGGTTTAGGGTTCATCTCTAGGGTTCATAATCTATGACATAGGAAATTCAGGTAAGGATTTTCTATGATTCTGAAACTAGGATAGAAACTTATACGATTAGCCAACTTTCGTCACCCTAATCATATAATCATTTAAACTCAGGAATTAACTCTTGTTCTCATGCCGGAATAAGATCATGCATTTCAGATCGGAATTCATCTTAGCTTACGTAACCTTCGTAGGTAGCTTTCGTCGTAAGAGACGGGACATCCATAGCTGAATAGCTGATATATTTTAAAATTATAGGTGAGGTGCATCAAAATAAGCAATAAGTCTATTGCGGGGTTGTCTTCTCGCAGGATTGACAAGTTGTATAGGTCGATTTCCTCCTATTCCATTAGGTGGAACAATGTTTTCATCATCCCTTAGCTCTTTGGGATCGACCTGGTCTTGTCTCCTTTGGTTATCAGCAGCACGTCTAGGGAGTTAATTTTCCTCTCCATCGAGTTGTGGCTGGTCATCTGCTTCATGGACAGCCTCTCGGTCATATTCGTGAATGGAATCACGATCATCATCATCTCCATAGTGACCATCTTTATCACGGTTTAAAGGATTTTCCCGATGGGCATTTGGGCCGGCCATCTTGAGCGTTCTTCGTCTGAGTCTCCGAAGTTCTTTTCGTGTGTGTCGATCTCATCTAGGGGTGGTACAATGTTGGCAGGATTTCTCCTAGTTGTCATGCAGCTGAGAGAAAAGCAAGATAAAAAGAGAAGTTGGAAAAGCTCCAGCAGAACTTGAAAATCTTGTGGTCTAGAATTGAAATTAGATTAAGAAATCAAATCAAAAGCATACGAATCCCCGGCAACGGGGTCAAAAACTTGATGTGGGTGCAGTGGGAAAATACAAGTTTTACCCAAAAAACTGCAAGTGCACAGCAAACGCAGTAGTACTTAGGGATCGAGTCCACAAGGATTTGTCTGTTGAGAACTCCTAACTGATGCTAAAATCAATTGTTTGGTTGTCACTGAATCTAAATAAGCAGGAAATTAAAGAGGCTTGAAAAATCATTTGAAAACTATAAGAAAAACGGTGTTGGGTTTAGGGTTCATCTCTAGGGTTCATAATCTATGACATAGGAAATTCAGGTAAGGATTTTCTATGATTCTGAAACTAGGATAGACACTTATAAGATTAGCCAACTTTCGTCACCCTAATCATATAATCACTTAAACTCAGGAATTAACTCTCGCTCTCATGCCTTAATAAGATCATGCATTTCAGATCGGAATCCATCTAAGCTTACGTAACCTCCGTAGGTAGCTTTCGTCTCTTACGACGGGAACCTCCATAGCTGAATAGCTGATCTATTTTGAAAGTGTTGGTGAGGTGCATCAAAATCAGCAATAAGTCTATTGCGGAGTTGTCTTCTCGCGGGATTGCCAAGTTGTATAGGTAGATTTCCTCCTATTCCATTAGGTGGAACAATGTTTTCACCATCCCTTAGCTATTTGGGATCGACCTGGTCTTGTCTCCTTTGGTTATCAGCAGCACGTCTAGGGAGTTGATTTCCCTCTCCATCGACTTGTGGCTGGTCATCTGCTTCATGGACAGCCTCTCGGTCATCTTCGTGAATGGAATCACGATCATCATCATCTCCGTAGTGACCATCTTGATCACGGTTTAAAGGATTTTCCCGATGGGCATTTGGATCAGCCATCTTGAGCATTCTTCGTCTGAGTCTCCAAAGTTCTCTTTCGTGTGTGTCGATCTCATCTAGGGGTGGTACAATGTTGGCAGGATTTCTCCTAGTTGTCATGCAGCTGAGAGCAAAGCAAGATAAAAAGAGAAGTTGGAAAAGCTCCAGCAGAACTTGAAAATCTTGTGGTCTAGAATTGAAATTAGATTAAGAAATCAAATCAAAAGCATACGAATCCCCGGCAACGGGGTCAAAAACTTGATGTGGGTGCAGTGGGAAAATACAAGTTTTACCCAAAAAACTGCAAGTGCACAGCAAACGCAGTAGTACTTAGGGATCGAGTCCACAAGGATTTGTCTGTTGAGAACTCCTAACTGATGCTAAAATCAATTGTTTGGTTGTCACTGAATCTAAATAAGCAGGAAATTAAAGAGGCTTGAAAAATCATTTGAAAACTATAAGAAAAACGGTGTTGGGTTTAGGGTTCATCTCTAGGGTTCATAATCTATGACATAGGAAATTCAGGTAAGGATTTTCTATGACTCTGAAACTAGGATAGACACTTATAAGATTAGCCAACTTTCGTCACCCTAATCATATAATCACTTAAACTCAGGAATTAACTCTCGCTCTCATGCCTTAATAAGATCATGCATTTCAGATCGGAATCCATCTAAGCTTACGTAACCTCCGTAGGTAGCTTTCGTCTCTTACGACGGGAACCTCCATAGCTGAATAGCTGATCTATTTTGAAAGTGTTGGTGAGGTGCATCAAAATCAGCAATAAGTCTATTGCGGAGTTGTCTTCTCGCGGGATTGCCAAGTTGTATAGGTAGATTTCCTCCTATTCCATTAGGTGGAACAATGTTTTCACCATCCCTTAGCTATTTGGGATCGACCTGGTCTTGTCTCCTTTGGTTATCAGCAGCACGTCTAGGGAGTTGATTTCCCTCTCCATCGACTTGTGGCTGGTCATCTGCTTCATGGACAGCCTCTCGGTCATCTTCGTGAATGGAATCACGATCATCATCATCTCCGTAGTGACCATCTTGATCACGGTTTAAAGGATTTTCCCGATGGGCATTTGGATCAGCCATCTTGAGCATTCTTCGTCTGAGTCTCCAAAGTTCTCTTTCGTGTGTGTCGATCTCATCTAGGGGTGGTACAATGTTGGCAGGATTTCTCCTAGTTGTCATGCAGCTGAGAGCAAAGCAAAGATAAAAAGAGAAGTTGGAAAACCTCCAGCAGAACTTGAAAATCTTGTGGTCTAGAATTGAAATTAGATTAAGAAATCAAATCAACAGCAGACAAATCCCCGGCAACTGGGTCAAAAACTTGATGTGGGTGCAGTGGGCAACTACAAGTTTTACCCAAAAAATGCAAGTGCACAGCAAACGCAGTAGTATTTAGAGATCGAATCCACAAGGATTTTTCTGTTGAGAACTCCTAACTGATGCTAAAATCAATTGTTTGGTTGTCACTGAATCTAAATAAGCAGGAAATTTAAGAGGCTTGAAAAATCAATTGAAAACTATAAGAAAAACGGTGTTGGGTTTGGGGTTCATCTATAGGGTTCATAATCTATGACATAGGAAATTCAGGTAAGGATTTACTATGATTCTGAAACTAGGATAGACACTTATAAGATTAGCCAACTTTCGTCACCCTAATCATATAATCACTTAAACTCAGGAATTAACTCTCGCTCTCATGCCTTAATAAGATCATGCATTTCAGATCGGAATCCATCTAAGCTTACGTAACCTCCGTAGGTAGCTTTCGTCTCTTACGACGGGGACGTCCATAGCTGAATAGCTGATCTATTTTGAAAGTGTTGGTGAGGTGCATCAAAATCAGCAATAAGTCTATTGCAGGGTTGTCTTCTCGCATGATTGACAAGTTGTATAGGTCGGTTTCCTCCTATTCCATTAGGTGGAACAATGTTTTAATCATGCTTTAGCTCTTTGGGATTGACCTGGTCTTGTCTCCTTTGGTTATCAGCAGCACATCTAGGGAGTTGATTTCCCTCTCCATCGACTTGTGGCTGGTCATCTGCTTCATGGACAGCCTCTCGGTCATATTCGTGAATGGAATCACAATCATCATCATCTCCGTAGTGACCATCTTGATCACGGTTTAACGGATTTTCCCGATGGGCATTTGGATTGGCCATCTTGAGCGTTCTTCGTCTGAGTCTCCGAAGTTCTTTTCGTGTGTGTCGATCTCATCTAGGGGTGGTACAATGTTGGCAGGATTTCTCCTAGTTGTCATGCTGCTGAGAGCAAAGCAAAGATAAAAATAGAAGTTGGAAAAGCTCCAGCAAATCTTGTGGTCTAGAGTTGAAATTAGATTAAGAAATCAAATCAACAGCAGACAAATCTCCGACAACGGGTCAAAAACTTGATGTGGGTGCAGTGGGCAAATACAAGTTTTACCCAAAAAACTGCAAGTGCACAGCTAACGCAGTTATACTTAGGGATCGAGTCCACAAGGATTTGTCTGTTGAAGACTCCTAACTGATGCTAAAATCAATTGTTTGGTTGTCACTGAATCTAACTAAGAACGAAATTAAAGAGGCTTGAAAAATCAATTGAAAACTATAAGAAAAACGGTGTTGGGTTTAGGGTTCATCTCTAGGGTTCGTAATCTATGACATAGGAAATTCAGATAAGGATTTTCTATGATTCTGAAACTAGGATAGACACTTATAAGATTAGCCAACTTTCATCACCCTAATCATATAATCATTTAAACTCAGGAATTAACTCTTGTTCTCATGCCGGAATAAGATCATGCATTTCAGATCGGAATTCATCTTAGCTTACGTAACCTCCGTAGTTAGCTTTCGTCTCTTACGACGGGACATCCATAGCTGAATAGCTGATCTATTTTAAAAGTGTTGGTGAGGTGCATCAAAATAAGGAATAAGTCTATTGCGGGGTTGTCTTCTCGCAGGATTGACAAGTTGTACAGGTCGATTTCCTCCTATTCTATTAGGTGGAACAATGTTTTCATCATCCCTTAGCTCTTTGGGATCAACCTGGTCTTGTCTCCTTTGGTTATCAGCAGCACGTCTAGGGAGTTAATTTTCCTCTCCATCGAGTTGTGGCTGGTCATCTGCTTCATGGACAGCCTCTCGGTCATCTTCGGGAATGGAATCACAATCATCATCATCTCCGTAGTGACCATCTTGATCACAGTTTAAAGGATTTTCCCGATGGGCATTTGGATCGGCCATCTTGAGCGTTCTTCATCTGAGTCTAAGAAGTTCTCTTTTGTGTGTGTCGATCTCATCTACAGGTGGTACAATGTAAAAAGAGAAGTTGGAAAAGCTCCAGTAGAACTTGAAAATCTTGTGGTCTAGAATTGAAATTAGAATAAGAAATCAAATCAACATCAGACTAATCCCCGGCAACAGGGTCAAAAACTTGATGTGGGTGCAGTGGGCAACTACAAGTTTTATCCAAAAAGATGCAGTGCACAGCAAACGCAGACTACTTAAAGATCGAATCCAAAAGATTTGTCTGTTGAGAACTCCTAA
>NW_006256789.1:53995-58159 GCF_000478725.1 Eutrema salsugineum | reverse complement strand
AATCAATTGTTTGGTTGTCACTGAATCTAAATAAGCAGGAAATTTAAGAGGCTTGAAAAATCAATTGAAACCTATAAGAAAAACGGTGTTGGGTTTAGGGTTCATCTCTAGGGTTCATAATCTATGACATAGGAAATTCAGGTAAGGATTTTCTATGATTCTGAAACTAGGATAGACACTTATAAGATTAGCCAACTTTCGTCACCCTAATCATATAATCACTTAAACTCAGGAATTAACTCTCGCTCTCATGCCTTAATAGGATCATGCATTTCAGATCGGAATCCATCTAAGCTTATGTAACCTCCGTAGGTAGCTTTTGTCTCTTACGACGGAGACGTCCATAGCTGAATAGCTGATCTATTTTGAAAGTGTTGGTGAGGTGCATCAAAATCAGCAATAAGTCTATTGCGGAGTTGTCTTCTCGCAGGATTGCCAAGTTGTATAGGTAGATTTCCTCCTATTCCGTTAGGTGGTACAATGTTTTCACCATCCCTTAGCTCTTTGGGATCGACCTGGTCTTGTCTCCTTTGGTTATCAGCATCATGTCTAGGGAGTTGATTTCCGTCTCCATCGACTTGTGGCTGGTCATCTGCTTCATGGACAGCCTCTCGGTCATATTCGTGAATGGAATCACAATCATCATCATCTCCGTAGTGACCATCTTGATCACGGTTTAACGGATTTTCCCGATAGGGATTTGGATCGGCCATCTTGAGCGTACTTCGTCTCAGTCTCCGAAGTTCTTTTCGTGTGTGTCGATCTCATCTAGGGGTGGTACAATGTTGGCAGGATTTCTCCTAGTTGTCATGCTGCTGAGAGCAAGGCAAAGATAAAAATAGAAGTTGGAAAAGCTCCAGAAAATCTTGTGGTCTAGAATTGAAATTAGATTAAGAAATCAAATCAACAGCAGACAAATCCCCGTCAACGGGTCAAAAACTTGATGTGGGTGCAGTGGGCAAATACAAGTTTTACCCAAAAAAATGCAAGTGCACAGCAAACACAGTAGTATTTAGAGATCGAATCCACAAGGATTTGTCTGTTGAGAACTCCTAACCGATGCTAAAATCAATTGTTTGGTTGTCACTGAATCTAAATAAGCAGGAAATTTAAGAGGCTTGAAAAATCAATTGAAACCTATAAGAAAAACGGTGTTGGGTTTAGGGTTCATCTCTAGGGTTCATAATCTATGACATAGGAAATTCAGGTAAGGATTTTCTATGATTCTGAAACTAGGATAGACACTTATAAGATTAGCCAACTTTCGTCACCCTAATCATATAATCACTTAAACTCAGGAATTAACTCTCGCTCTCATGCCTTAATAAGATCATGCATTTCAGATCGGAATCCATCTAAGCTTACGTAACCTCCGTAGGTAGCTTTCGTCTCTTACGACGGGGACGTCCATAGCTGAATAGCTGATCTATTTTGAAAGTGTTGGTGAGGTGCATCAAAATCAGCAATAAGTCTATTGCAGGGTTGTCTTCTCGCAGGATTGACAAGTTGTATAGGTCGATTACCTCCTATTCCATTAGGTGGAACAATGTTTTAATCATGCCTTAGCTCTTCGGGATTGACCTGGTCTTGTCTCCTTTGGTTATCAGCAGCACGTCTAGGGAGTTGATTTCCTTCTCCATCGACTTGTGACTGGTCATCTGCTTCATGGACAGCCTCTCGGTCATATTCGTGAATGGAATCACAATCATCATCATCTCTGTAGTGACCATCTTGATCACGGTTTAACGGATTTTCCCGATGGGCATTTGGATTGGCCATCTTGAGCGTTCTTCGTCTGAGTCTCCGAAGTTCTTTTCGTGTGTGTCGATCTCATCTAGGGGTGGTACAATGTTGGCAGGATTTCTCCTAGTTGTCATGCTGCTGAGAGCAAAGCAAAGATAAAAATAGAAGTTGGAAAAGCTCCAGCAAATCTTGTGGTCTAGAATTGAAATTAGATTAAGAAATCAAATCAACAGCAGACAAATCCCCGACAACGGGTCAAAAACTTGATGTGGGTGCAGTGGGCAAATACAAGTTTTACCCAAAAAACTGCAAGTGCACAGCAAACGCAGTAGTACTTAGGGATCGAGTCCACAAGGATTTGTCTGTTGAGGACTCCTAACTGATGCTAAAATCAATTGTTTGGTTGTCACTGAATCTAACTAAGAACGAAATTAAAGAGGCTTGAAAAATCAATTGAAAACTATAAGAAAAACAGTGTTGGGTTTAGGGTTCATCTCTAGGGTTCATAATCTATGACATAGGAAATTCAGGTAAGGATTTTCTATGATTCTGAAACTAGGATAGACACTTATAAGATTAGCCAACTTTCGTCACCCTAATCATATAATCATTTAAACTCAGGGAATTAACTCTTGTTCTCATGCCGGAATAAGATCATGCATTTCAGATCGGAATTCATCTTAGCTTACGTAACCTCCGTAGGTAGCTTTCGTCGTAAGAGACGGGACATCCATAGCTGAATAGCTGATATATTTTAAAAGTATTGGTGAGGTGCATCAAAATAAGCAATAAGTCTATTGCGGGGTTGTCTTCTCGCAGGATTGACAAGTTGTATAGGTCGATTTCCTCCTATTCCATGAGGTGGAACAATGTTTTCATCATCCCTTAGCTCTTTGGGATCGACCTGGTCTTGTCTCCTTTGGTTATCAGCAGCAAGTCTAGGGAGTTAATTTTCCTCTCCATCGAGTTGTGGCTGGTCATCTGCTTCATGGACAGCGTCTCGGTCATCTTCGTGAATGGAATCACAATCATCATCATCTCCGTAGTGATCATCTTGATCACAGTTTAAAGGATTTTCCCGATGGGCATTTGGATCGGCCATCTTGAGCATTCTTCATCTGAGTCTCCGAAGTTCTCTTTCGTGTGTGTCGATCTCATCTACGGGTGGTACAATGTTGGAAGGATTTCTCCTAGTTGTCATGCAGCTGAGAGCAAAGCAAAGATAAAAAGAGAAGTTGGAAAAGCTCCAGTAGAACTTGAAAATCTTGTGGTCTAGAATTGAAATTAGATTAAGAAATCAAATCAACAGCAGACAAATCCCCGGCAACGGGGTCAAAAACTTGATGTGGGTGCAGTGGGCAACTACAAGTTTTATCCAAAAAAATGCAAGTGCACAGCAAACGCAGTACTACTTAAAGATGGAATCCACAAGGATTTGTCTGTTGAGAACTCCTAACTGATGCTAAAATCAATTGTTTGGTTGTCACTGAATCTAAAAAAGCAGGAAATTAAAGAGGCTTGAAAAATCAATTGAAAACTATAAGAAAAACGGTGTTGGGTTTAGGGTTCATCTCTAGGGTTCATAATCTATGACATAGGAAATTCAGGTAAGGATTTTCTATGATTCTGAAACTAGGATAGAAACTTATAAGATTAGCCAACTTTCGTCACCCTAATCATATAATCACTAAAACTCAGGAATTAACTCTCGCTCTCATGCCTTAATAAGATCATGCATTTCAGATTGGAATCCATCTAAGCTTACGTAACCTCTGTAGGTAGCTTTCGTCTCTTACGACGGGGACGTCCATAGCTGAATAGCTGATCTATTTTGAAAGTGTTGGTGAGGTGCATCAAAATCAGCAATAAGTCTATTGCGGAGTTGTCTTCTCGCAGGATTGCCAAGTTGTATAGGTAGATTTCCTCCTATTCCATTAGGTGGAACAATGTTTTCACCATCCCTTAGCTCTTTGGGATCGACCTGGTCTTGTCTCCTTTGGTTATCAGCAGCACGTCTAGGGAGTTGATTTCCCTCTCCATCGACTTGTGGCTGGTCATCTGCTTCATGGACAGCCTCTCGGTCATCTTCGTGAATGGAATCACGATCATCATCATCTCCGTAGTGACCATCTTGATCACGGTTTAAAGGATTTTCTCGATGGGCATTTGGATCGGCCATCTTGAGCATTCTTCGTCTGAGTCTCCGAAGTTCTCTTTCGTGTGTGTCGATCTCATCTAGAGGTGGTACAATGTTGGCAGGATTTCTCCTAGTTGTCATGCAGCTGAGAGCAAAGCAAAGATAAAAAGAGAAGTTGGAAAAGCTCCAGCAGAACTTGAAAATCTTGTGGTCTAGAATTGAAATTAGATTAAGAAATCAAATCAACAGCAGACAAATCCCCGGCAACGGGGTCAAAAACTTGA
>NW_006256789.1:52449-53895 GCF_000478725.1 Eutrema salsugineum | reverse complement strand
GGATTTTCTATGATTCTGAAACTAGGATAGACACTTATAAGATTAGCCAACTTTCGTCACCCTAATCATATAATCACTTAAACTCAGGAATTAACTCTTGTTCTCATGCCGGAATAAGATCATGCATTTCAGATCGGAATTTATCTTAGCTTACGTATCATCTGTAGGTAGCTTTCGTCTCTTACGACGGGACATCCATAGCTGAATAACTGATCTATTTTAAAAGTGTTGGTGAGATGCATCAAAATCAGCAATAAGTCCATTGAGGGGTTGTCTTCTCGCAGGATTGACAAGTTGTATAGGTCGATTTTCTCCTATTCCATTAGGTGAAACAATGTTTTCATCATCCCTTAGCTCTTTGGGATCGACCTGGTCTTGTCTCCTTTGGTTATCAGCAGCACGTCTAGGGAGTTGATTTCCCTCTCAACCGACTTGTGGCTGGTCATCTGCTTCATGGACAGCCTCTCGGTCATATTCGTGAATGGAATCACGATCATCATCATCTCTGTAGTGACCATCTTGATCACGGTTTAACGGATTTTCCCGATGGGCATTTGGATCGGCCATCTTGAGCGTTCTTCGTCTGAGTCTCCGAAGTTCTTTTCTTGTGTGTCGATCTCATCTAGGGGTTGTACAATGTTGGCAGGATTTCTCCTAGTTGTCATGCTGCTGAGAGCAAAGCAAAGATAAAATTAGAAGTTGGAAAAGCTCCAGCAGAACTCGAAAATCTTGTGGTCTAGAATTGAAATTAGATTAAGAAATCAAATCAACAGCAGACAAATCCCCGGCAACAAGGTCAAACACTTGATGTGGGTGCAGTGGGCAACTACAAGTTTTACCCAAAAAACTGCAAGTGCACAGCAAACGCAGTAGTACTTAGAGATCGAATCCACAAGGATTTGTCTGTTGAGGACTCCTAACTGATGCTAAAATCAATTGTTTGGTTGTCATTGAATCTAAATAAGCAGGAAATTAAAGAGGCTTGAAAAATCAATTGAAAACTATAAGAAAAATGTTGTTGGGTTTAGGGTTTATCTCTAGGGTTCATAATCTATGACATAAGAAATTCAAGTAAGGATTTTCTAGGATTCTGAAACTAGGATAGACACTTATAAGATTAGCCAACTTTTGTCACCCTAATCATCTAATCACTTAAACTCAGGAATTAACTCTTGTTCTCATGCCGGAATAAGATCATGCATTTCAGATCGGAATTCATCTTAGCTTACGTAACCTCCATAGGTAGCTTTCCGTCTTCTTACGACGGGACATCCATAGCTTGGAATAACTGATCTATTTTAAAAGTGTTGGTGAGGTGCATCAAAATCAGCAATAAGTCTATTGCCGGGGTTGTCTTCTCACAGGATGACAAGTTGTATATGTCGATTCCTCCTATCCATAGTGGAACAATGTTTCATCATCCTTAGCTCTTTGGGATCGACCTGG
>NW_006256789.1:10481-51916 GCF_000478725.1 Eutrema salsugineum | reverse complement strand
GTGTCGATCTCATCTAGGGGGTTGTACAATGTTGGCAGGATTTCTCCTAGTTGTCATGCTGCTGAGAGCAAAGCAAAGATAAAAATAGAAGTTGGAAAAGCTCCAGCAGAACTCGAAAATCTTGTGGTCTAGAATTGAAATTAGATTAAGAAATCAAATCAACAGCAGACAAATCCCCGGCAACGGGGTCAAACACTTGATGTGGGTGCAGTGGGCAACTACAAGTTTTACCCAAAAAACTGCAAGTGCACAGCAAACGCAGTAGTACTTAGAGATCGAATCCACAAGGATTTGTCTGTTGAGGACTCCTAACTGATGCTAAAATCAATTGTTTGGTTGTCCCCGAATTTAAATAAGCAGGAAATTAAAGAGGCTTGAAAAATCAATTGAAAACTATAAGAAAAACGGTGTTGGGTTTAGGGTTCATCTCTAGGGTTCATAATCTATGACATAGGAAATTCATGTAAGGATTTTCTATGATTCTGAAACTAGGATAGACACTTATAAGATTAGCCAACTTTCGTCACCCTAATCATATAATCACTTAAACTCAGGAATTAACTCTTGTTCTCATGCCGGAATAAGATCATGCATTTCAGATCGGAATTCATCTTAGCTTACATAACCTCCATAGGTAGCTTTCGTCTCTTACGACGGGACATCCATAGCTGAATAACTGATCTATTTTAAAAGTGTTGGTGAGGTGCATCAAAATCAGCAATAAGTCTATTGCGGGGTTGTCTTCTCGCAGGATTGACAAGTTGTATAGGTCGATTTCCTCCTATTCCATTAGGTGGAACAATGTTTTCATCATCCCTTAGCTCTTTGGGATCGACCTGGTCTTGTCTCCTTTGGTTATCAGCAGCACGTCTAGGGAGTTGATTTCCCTCTCCACCGACTTGTGGCTGGTCATCTGCTTCATGGACAGCCTCTCGGTCATATTCGTGAATGGAATCACGATCATCATCATCTCCGTAGTGACCATCTTGATCACGGTTTAACGGATTTTCCCGATGGGCATTTCGATCGGCCATCTTGAGCGTTCTTCGTCTGAGTCTCCGAAGTTCTTTTCGTGTGTGTCGATCTCATCAAGGGGTTGTACAATGTTGGCAGGATTTCTCCTAGTTGTCATGCTGCTGAGAGCAAAGCAAAGATAAAAAGAGAAGTTGGAAAAGCTCCAGCAGAACTTGAAAATCTTGTGGTCTAGAATTGAAATTAGATTAAGAAATCAAATCAACAGCAGACAAATCCCCGGCAACTGGGTCAAAAACTTGATGTGGATGCAGTGGGCAACTACAAGTTTTATCCAAAAAAATGCAAGTGCACAGCAAATGCAGTACTACTCAAAGATCGAATCCACAAGGATTTTTCTGTTGAGAACTCCTAACTGATGCTAAAATCAATTGTTTGGTTGTCACTGAATCTAAATAAGCAGGAAATTAAAGAGGCTTGAAAAATCAATTGAAAACTATAAGAAAAACGGTGTTGGGTTTAGGGTTCATCTCTAGGGTTCATAATCTATGACATAGGAAATTCAGGTAAGGATTTTCTATGATTCTGAAACTAGGATAGACACTTATAAGATTAGCCAACTTTCGTCACCCTAATCATATAATCACTAAAACTCATGAATTAACTCTCACTCTCATGCCTTAATAAGATCATGCATTTCAGATCGGAATCCATCTAAGCTTACGTAACCTCCGTAGGTAGCTTTCGTCTCTTACGACGGGAACGTCCATAGCTGAATAGCTGATCTATTTTGAAAGTGTTGGTGAGGTGCATCAAAATCAGCAATAAGTCTATTGCGGAGTTGTCTTCTCGCAGGATTGCCAAGTTGTATAGGTAGATTTCCTCCTATTCCATTAGGTGGAACAATGTTTTCACCATCCATTAGCTCTTTGGGATCGACCTGGTCTTGTCTCCTTTGGTGATCAGCAGGACGTCTAGGGAGTTGATTTCCCTCTCCATCGACTTGTGGCTGGTCATCTGCTTCATGGACAGCCTCTCGGTCATCTTCGTGAATGGAATCACGATTATCATCATCTCCGTAGTGATGACATGTCTATATTTTACATCATTTAGATTGCATTTTAGAGTCCTCATCATGTGTTTTCCCATGTAAATCGAGTCTTTAGGCATCAAAATAGGATTTAGGGTTTGCATTAGGTCCCAAAGAGTTTTGCATGTTTTGAAGTCTTTATCGGTTGCTTTGGGAGCCATTTGGAGCTTAAGAAGAGGAGCAGAAAAGAAAATGGTGAAGAAAAGGGTCAAAAATGGTGAAAACCGCTTGGAGGAATTTCTCGGCCAAAACTCGTACCGGCTGGACAGAAACCTCGGTCAAAAAGCTTACCGAACGCTCATTATCGGCCAAAACCCTTACCGATCGACCAAAATCAACCAAGGTCGAGTATCGGGTGCAAATTACCACGGGTTAAGTTTTTAGCCGAGGCGAGAGGAATTTTACGGCTAAAAAGCTTACCGCGGTACATGGCCCTCGGTCATTTTCCTTACCGCGGGAAGCTTTTCTCGGCTAAAAACCTGTCCTTGCCCGCGCATTTCAAAGATCAGCAATCCGGGGAATCTTCCGGCCCGAATCAGTTGGCGGGGTCTTCATCAAAGTTGGAGATAATCAAGCAAAGATCCCGGAATAGTTGGAATAATCCAATTCGGACCATTGAGGAGAGAGATACGGCTTCCAGAAGAAGCACCAGCATTGCACATACTCGAGAACCGAACAGCGGATTTCAAAGATCACGTCGGACGGAGCCTTTCCGATCCGAAATAGCTTGCCCGGTCTTCATCAAAGTTTGAGATCTATGAAAGACCTTCTCAGAACGTTTGGAATCACTCAATTCGGATCAATGGTTTGAAGGATAAGGTCTCCGGAGTTCACATCAGTCCAAAAGCTTATTTTCCGGTGAATCCAATGCGGCGCAAAGATGTGAAATCCAGGAAGCCCTCCACTTCCCAAGCTCTGACGGTTTCTTCACCAAAGTTCGAGCTTATTGAGTCATCTTGACTATGGAACTGGTCTCAGAGCAATTGGAGTCGTGTGTTGAAGGAAATATGGTAGATACGAGCCTAAATGAGTTGCGTATATGCGCTAAGTATTTTCTCAGGCATCGGCATCATTGCCTCGGCATTGCTCAAGTCAAGGCTCATATCTTGGGAGTATTTTGGACTAGACCTCATGCCGATGCCTCGGTGTATTGGGATCAAGGCATGCACACGTAAGAAATGAAGCTGGAAACGACTAAGTGTTGAACGTGCACCTCGGTGTAATGGCCTCAGCGTGCATGCCGGACTCTGTTCTCCCGAACCCCTCGACTACCAAGCCCCGCGATATTTTATGGCGAGGTTCCTTATCACAAACCCAGAATCAAGAACAAGACGGCTCAAGAACACACACGTGAAGATGGATCAAAGACTAGGGTTCATGCATGTTCTTGACATGTTCTTCACGAGACCTTCATTTGGATCCTGACTCACGTGCACTCCTCGACATAAAGACCTCGGCCTCACTCTCCGACACACCGTCGCACTCACCCATCAACCCAAGAAGGCGGCTCAGTACTGATATATTCATAAATTGCATCATTTAGTGTACATGTTTTAGTCCAAATCATGTCTTATCTCATGCATTTTAGGTCTTTAGGCATTGTTTTAGGACTTAGGAGATTTCATTAGGTCCAAGAGAGTTTTCCATGTTTTGGAGTGTTAAACAGGTGCTTTTGGAGCCAATTTGGAGTGGAGGATATGATTCAGATGAAGAAATGGAGTTGGAATGATCAAATATGGTGAAAAGGAACAATTTTGGGTTTCTCGGCAAAACGGTGCACTTCCAGGCCGATTTAGTTTCCGGGTCCTTCATGAGAACCATAGACATTTGAGTCTTCTTTCCAGAACGTCCAATAGCATTCAATTCGGATCTATGAGCAGAAAGATACAGTCTCCGGAATGGACACATGTCTAGACGCCTCTCTCTGGTCGTGTACATGCACTGCAAAGATGTGCCCTCCAGGAAGCCTTACACTTCCCAAGCACCGAAGCTTTCTTCACCAAAGTTGGAGATAAATGAGTCCTCTGTCTTCTGCAACCAAAATCATTCAATTCGGACAAGTCTCATAGGAGTTACACTCTCCGGAATGCGAAGTGGTCTAAGCTGCTCTGGATGCTGCGAGTTGGAGAGGAAGGAGACCAAGCCGCAGCAACACTCGCAAATCACTCCGACTTGAGCCTGCGACCTAGGTGCAATAGAGACCAACCCGCACAGTTTGTACATTCCCCAGAAACCGCCTTAGCCCTGCGAGTTGGAGAGGAAGGAGACCAAGCCGCAGCAACACTCGCAAAACACTCCTACTTAGGCGTGCGGCTAAGACAAGGCGATTCAGGCTTCACAAGACAAGTCTTCATCTACTGCGACTTAGGTGTGCGACCTGGGACATACTGGACTGACCCGCAGGATTTCCACTTGACCCAACTGAGCCGGGTCAGTACCCAGTTTGTCCTGGGCTGACCCGGTCCATTAGCACTAGGTATATATAGTTTTTTGGGAGAAAAACCCAAGAGATATCATCTTCTCTCTTAGTTTCTCTCTAGTTTTCTTTCCTTTTTAGTGTAAAAACGTTTTTGATTAAGAGAGATCTCAAGGATTTAATCAATCTAAGTCTGTTTCTCATCATCTCATCATCTCATTTCTGCTTCTAATCATGATTAACATCATCTCTTGCAAAAGATTAGATGTGTTCTTCATGATTAGTGAGTAGTCATCTTTTAAGCTTCTAGGTGTGTAGATTAGGGTGCTTAGATGTAGATTAATGATTGTTTAAGCTTAGATTCTCTTCTCCTTTCCTTAGTTAGCTGATCCTAATGCTAGATCCTTGCACATCACTTGGGTCTAGAATCTGGGTTTTTTTCATGCACCAAAAGTGTTTGATGAAATGCCTGAATGAAAGCTAACTAAGGGTTTATGCATTAATGTCATGGGAATGATTGTTAAATGCATGAATGGCATATTAGAACTGTTTCTTAATGCTCATTGATTCATATTTCACAAATGATGATTTGGTTTGAAAATGGATTAGTGTAGAGGTTAGTGCCTTCATGAGAGGATTAATCTAGATTAGAGTTCTAAGTTAATTGGAATTTGAGATCATGTGATGCTTGCTTTATCTTTCTGTATAAGATTCAGTCTTTCTTAGCTCTTATTTTGATGCACAAAGAGGCTGTCTGGTCATGTTAGACTTGGAACCTTATGCTTGTTAATTGCTTATTCACTAATGGGAATTAGTCTTGAATTGGTAATTAACAAAGGGATTTCTGTCATGAGAATGAATTAATCTGAATTGGAAGTCTAGACTAAAGATTTGCAAGTGTTGCATTGTTTGCTTAGCATCATGAATTCACATTTAAAGCACCCTAATCAATGATCACATCTAGAGGTTTAGCTTTCTTTTTATTTGAATTTGAGTGTTTGTTTAGTTTCTCTTGCTTGTTTAATTCTTAATTACTGTTTGTTCTTGCTTGTTTTGTTATATGCTTTTAGATAATCTTGGTTACCAACTCATCTGCTTATTAGACTTGGATTAAGAATTGATCCTCATAGTTCTAGTGTCTAGAATCTCTCCATTTGGATTGATACCTCAAGTGCTACAATGACATGAGTAGTTGAGGAATTGATCAAGGATTGAAAAATTCCTACTATCAAGTACCCGGTTTGTTCCGGGCTGACCCGCGACACTTTCCCTTTGCTATAAATATATTTTAGGACCAAAAAACCTAATCATCTTATCTCTTATCATCTTTTAGCTTTAAGAACTTGCCTCTTTTGTGAAATTTGATTAATCTAATCCGATATCTCGTTTTTGCATCATAATCTTGTTCTTTCTTTATTCCTTTTATCATCCAGCATCAAACTCCTTATCATGACTAGCTACACGTCTTGCAAAGGACTTAGTGAGCTCGTTATGATCAGAGAGTAGTCGTTTAAGCGGCTTTAGATAGGTAGATTAGGGTGCTTTCAAGATAGATTAGTGGGCTTAGGTGTCTAGTCTTGCATGTTTCATTCCTTAACCGACGAGATCTCTAGGCTGGACCCAAGAACATCACTTGAGGTTCAGATCTGAGACATATCTCGCATCAAAAGTGTTTGTAGAAATGTCTGAACCACTCGGTTAAGGGTTTAAGAGTCTTTCATCGCGAGAGTGATAGTTTGTTCTCTTAAATGACATTTTTGAACTGAATCTTATTGCTGACTGATTTGTGCTTCTCAAAAGGGATTTTGGTATAAAAGAGGATCAATTTAGATGTTTAATACTTTCATGAGAAGATTAACATGCCTTGAGTTCAAAGTTAAATGAAATCGCTTGATAAAATGATTCATTAACCCATTAGTTTAGCTTGGAAGCACCCGAGTCAAGTATCCTGTCTAAAGCTTCTGCCTTTATCATATATTATCATCATCCGAACCATTTGCTTATCATTTGCATCTTTACTTAGTTTAAATCGCATCTCTTGTTTAATTTACATGGTTATTCACTTGTTAAATAGTTTAGTTAAACCCTTATCATTCTCTCTTGACTTAAGATCACAAGTAATATAGATTAGTGTCTCCACTACAAGTTTTGTTTGATAACCCCTTGTACTACAAGGACAGGGGTATTGATAACCTCTATAAAAAGTGAAAACTCCTAGTTATCAATTGGCGCCGTTGCCGGCTTGTGGGAGCATTAATCTTTTATTTGTTCTTAAGATCAAGACTTTACTTTCTTTTGTTTTGCTGACTCTTTTGCAAGTTCTTGTTTTGATTTCAGGTGTATGAAAACCAGGTCTCGTAGCACAGAACCGCCTTTACCGTACGACAATAACATCAACAGAATTGAGAGGCGAGCTCGCGAGAGAGAACGGTACTTTGAAAGGCTTGGAATGGCAGAACAGCAAAGGATCGAGCAACAGGCTCAAGAAGCCGAGCATCAGGCTCCGGCTAATCAGGCGCAGGCAGGAAGAAATGAACAACAAGCCTACGTTAACCAACAACAAGTTCAAAGAAACGAGAGGCTTGCTCAGCAAAACCAACAACAAGCGAATAGAAACGAGCAACAGGCCCACCATGTTCATCCGCCACCGCCACCAGCTCAGAGACAACCTCCTCCGGTCTTTGTTGGAGAAAATGACCGAGCTAATGCGCACCAATATAGAGCCGGGATTCAGGCACCACTGGTTCAGAATAACAACTTTGAAGTTAAAGCTTCCCTGCTCAATATGGTGCAGAACTCGAAGTTTCACGGTCTAGCCGGAGAAGACCCTCTAGAGCATCTAGATCAGTTTTTTCGGGTTTGCGACTTAACCAAGATCAATGGCGTTTCACAAGATAGCTTCAAGCTACGCTTGTTCCCATTTAGCCTCGGTGATAAAGCTCACCAGTGGGAAAACAACCTCCCGAGGGGTTCTATACAAACATGGGAGCAGTGTAAACTTGCGTTCTTATCAAAGTTCTTTTCCACATCACGCACGGCTAAGCTAAGGAATCAGATCTCAAGTTTCATGCAACACAACAACGAGAGCTTTAGTGAAGCTTGGGAACGGTTTAGGAGCTATACTAACCAATGCCCACACCACGGCTTCTCAGAGGCATCCCTCTTGAGTACTTTATACCGAGGTGCACTCCCCAAGATCAGAAACCAACTCGATACAGCTTCAAATGGAAATTTTCTTGGGAAAGAGATCAATGCGGCAATGGAACTAGTAGAAAACCTGGCCATGTCTAATGACACGTATGGAGAGGATTTTGATAGGGCAAACCGTTCAGAGGGATCTAGTGATGAACAGCGCATGAAGAAGGATATAAGAGAGCTTCAGAGCAAGCTTGACAAGGTTTTAATGGCGACTCAAAAGCCAATACACTTTGTAGGCGAGTTTGATGAGCAAGGGCCAAGTTTTGACAATGTTAATGAAGATGGTCTAACTCAAGAGGAGCTGAACTACATAGGGAATCAGCAGAGGTATCAGCGGTTTAACAACTACAACAGTAACCCAAACCTCTCATACCGAAACCCAAATGTAGCTAACCCTCAAGACCAAGTGTACCCTGCTCAACAACAACACCAAAGTTATGCTCAAAAAGCTCCTTTTCAGAATACCTTTCATCCCAAGCAACAGTTCAGTGGGCAACAGCAAGGCTACACTCAGCAAAATCAAGCGGATCAGGGTAACAACTTCACCAGCCAACCGCAGCAACACAAGTTTCCGCCAGGGTTCAATCCGCAGCAGATAGGTAATCAGCAACAGATTCAGGGAACAGGTCAGAATCAGATGGGAACCGATGTCTGTGGGATTTTACAGCAACTATTACAGGGTCAGCAGAGAGTGGAGAGCCAGCACGCGACAATGCAGCAAGATATCCGAGAGCTTAAGCAAAACCAAGCTTCTACATCATCAAGAGGCCCGACTTTACCAGGTAGGCCGGAGCCTAACCCCAAGGAGTATGTGAACGCCATCACATTAAGAAGTGGTAAGGAACTACAAGCTCCAGGGCCTAAGACAAAGCTCATTGAGGCCAATGAGCAATTAGAGGGGGATGCAGCCTCAGATGATGCGCGTAAAGAAGAGGTTTTTGAGAAGGAACCGGTTAAAGACAAAGGAAAAGAGGTGGAGAAGTCAACTGAGCTTGAAAAGCCCTACGTCCCACCACCACCTTACCAACCCAAGATACCATTCCCAGGGCGTTTCAAAAAGAAAATCCTAGACAAAGCCAAGGCTGTCTTTGAGAAACACTTGGAGAACACGCAACTGACCTTACCCATCATAGATGCTTTCTTAGCTATACCTCAGCTTGGAAAGTTTCTAAAGGACGCAATTCTCAACAAGACAAAGGAGCTCCAGAGTATGGTAATACTGAGCCATGAGTGCAGCGCTATAATACAAAGAAGATCTATACCAAGAAAGCTATCCGATCCGGACAGCTTTACTTTACCTTGTGCTTTAGGTCACTTGAAGTTCTCAAACTGCTTATGTGATCTTGGAGCTTCTGTGAGCTTAATGCCTTACACGGTGGCCAAGAGACTGGGATACAAAAGTTACAAGCCGGCCAAGATCTCTCTTGTATTAGCTGATAGATCGGTTAGACTACCGGTGGGGTTGCTTGAGGATTTACCTCTGAGAATCGGTTAGATAGAAATCCCCTTGGACTTCATAGTTCTTGAGATAGAGGAGGAACCACTAGACCCCATTATCTTGGGCCGACCGTTCTTAGCAACAGCAGGAGCCATAATCGATGTGAGAGGGGGTATGATTGAACTACACATCGGTTCCGAGACTATGAACTTCAACGTGAAGGAAATAATGAAGAAACCGACCATTGAAGGTCAGGTTTTCTATGTGGAAGTTATGGAGGGGCTAGCTGATGAGCTCCTAGAGTAGTTAAACGCAGAAGACCCGTTACAAGTGGTCTTAACACGGGAACAAAGCGAGCACGGGTATTTGAACGATGAAAGCGAGGTGTACAAGCTTCTTTTGGACCAATCGAAGGAACTTGGAGCTGAGACGAGGTTTCTAGAGCTTAAGAAGAGTGGCCTCGACATTTTAGACAGCGAGGGGTCCAAGGGTACAGAGGAGACGACACCTCGGAATATCATGGCCGTGACAGCTTGTGCCGAGGCCGATGGTAAACCGCGCGAGAACAAAGAAAAGGCCGAGGAAGCTGTTCCGGGCCAATGCAGCTTTGATGCTGATTGGAATGAGGCTGATGCACCCCCTGTTGAGCTCAAGCCTCTACCAACAGGGCTCAGGTATGCGTTCTTGGGTCTAAACCCCACTTTTCCTGTGATCATAAACGATAGCTTGCTTGAACATGAAGAACTTGCATTGCTTAGTGAAATAAGAAAATTCAGGAGAGCCATAGGGTATTCCCTGGCTAATATTAAAGGGATCTTTCCTGAAATATGCACCCACAAGATCCACCTAGAGGACCAAGCTATGTCCTCTATTGAGCACCAACGTCGCCTTAACCCGAACCTTAAAGAGGTGGTTAAGAAGGAGATACTAAAGCTCCTTGAGGCAGGGATAATATATCCAATCTCTGACTCTCGGTGGGTATCTCCTGTACACGTTGTGCCCAAGAAAGGTGGGATCACGGTGGTGAAAAACGATAAGGCCCAAAGAACTATAACCGGCCATCGCATGTGCATTGATTATAGGAAATTGAATTCTGCATCAAGAAAAGATCATTTTCCTTTACCATTCATTGATCAAATGCTTGAACGGCTAGCTAATCATCATTCTTTTTGTTTTCTTGATGGCTACTCGGGGTTCTTTCAAATACCCATAGACCCCCGAGATGAAGAGAAAACAACATTTACTTGCCCTTATGGCACCTATGCTTTTAGGAGAATGCCTTTCGGTTTGTGTAATGCACCGGCCACTTTTCAAAGATGTATGATGCACATTTTCTATGATCTAATTGAAGAGAAAGTTGAGGTGTTTATGGATGATTTCTCTGTATACGGCTCCTCTTTCTCCGAATGTCTTGCTAATCTATCTCAGGTTCTAAAGCGATGTGAGGAACATAGACTTGTCTTGAACTGGGAGAAGTGCCATTTCATGGTCCAAGAAGGCATTGTCTTGGGACACAAGGTATTAGAGAAGGGCATTGAGGTGGACAAGGCTCCAAAAATTTGACATGGAGATACTTGATAAGAAGGGCATTGAAAACGGAGCCGCAGATCACCTCTCTAGGCTGAGGATTGAAGAACAGGTCCCCATAGATGATGCTTTACCTGAGGAAACCCTCATGCTAGTCAGGTCCTACTTAGAAGTGGAGGAGGCCAACACAATCAGGGAAAGAAGCCTCCCATGGTTTGCAGATCTAGTGAACTACTTGTCTTGCGGTTTAGAGCCACCGGATCTTGATACTTATCAAAGAAAGAAGTTTTTTAGAGATGTGATGAGATATCATTGGGATGAGCCGTATCTTTACGTGCTTAACAAGGACCATCTCTATAGGCGATGCTTGGCCGAAGAAGAGATCCATCCGGTGCTACAAGAATGCCATGGTTCATCGTATGGTGGTCACTTAGGTGCATTCAAGACGGTTGCCAAGGTTTTACAAAGCGGTTTCTGGTGGCCGACTATGTTCAAGGACGCTCAAGATGTAGTCTCGAGGTGTGCAGCTTGTCAAAGGCACGGTAACATATCCAAGAGGAATGAGATGCCCCAAAATCCAATCTTTGAAGTAGAAGTCTTTGACTGTTGGGGCATTGACTTCATGGGTCCCTTTGTAAGCTCGTATGGGAATCAGTATATCCTTGTCGCGGTGGATTATGTGAGTAAATGGGTTGAAGCGGTTGCATCTCCAACCAACGATTCAAAAGTGGTGGTAAAACTCTTCAAGAGTATCATTTTCCCACGGTTTGGAGTTCCAAGGGTAGTTATCAGTGATGGGGGAAGCCATTTCATCAACAAGACTCTTGAGAGTCTCCTGAAGAAGCACGGAGTAAAGCACAAGGTGGCCACCCCTTATCATCCGCAAACCAGCGGCCAAGTAGAGGTTTCTAACCGACAGATAAAGGCGATTTTGGAAAGAACCGTGAGCTCATCTAGGAAGGATTGGAGCAAGAAACTTGATGATGCTTTGTGGGCTTACAGAACCGCGTACAAAACCCCCATTGGAACCTCGCCGTTTAACTTGCTCTATGGGAAAAGCTGCCATTTACCGGTTGAATTGGAATACAAGGCCTTGTGGGCAGTAAAACTTCTGAACTTTGACATCAAGACCGCACAAGAGAAGAGGGTTTTACAGCTTCATGAGCTTGAGGAGATCCGTTTAGACGCTTTTGAAAGCTCTAAAATTTACAAGGAAAGGACCAAGGCGCTCCATGACAAGAAGATACACAAGAGAGAGTTCAAATAAGGGGACCAAGTTCTGTTGTTTAACTCAAGGCTTAAGCTATTCCCTGGGAAGCTGAGGTCTAGGTGGTCCGGTCCGTTCACAATTCTTGAAGTAATGCCTTATGGAGCCGTCGTGTTAAAAGGAAAAGATGGACAAGGTTTTGTGGTATACTGTCAGAGGGTAAAGCATTACTTGGCATCAGAAACAAGAGAGGGAGCTACCTCAGTTCCTCTTCTTGAACCAGAATCAGCCTGAAAAGGTATGAAAAGTCAAACTTAGCGACGTTAAACAAAGTGCTCTTGGGAGACACCCCAAGCTTATCCTTGTACATATTTCGTTTTTCATCTTCTTTTTCTTTTTATTTGAAGCTTTTTGAAGGGTTTGTTAAGTGTTTCAGGAGTTAGACAGTGAGCCTTGAGGCTGAAAGTGAAAAAAGGCTTGAAAAAGACACGGCCTGATGATTTAAGTCAAAAAGTATTCATAGCCTCGGTATCGACCCTCGGTATATTCATACCGCGGTCACCTTTTACCGAGTAAAAGCTTGAGAACCTCAACTAAACTCCTCGACTTATTTTCATCATGGCCGTGTCTGAGAGTGCTGTAGTAAAATGACTAAGTGTGGGGGAGGCTCACGGTGTAAACACCTTGGTATAATTATACCGAGGGACGATGTTCACTTAAAACGGTCAAAAACCTCGATCCGAGGCCGCGACTAGTTTACACCAAGGCCAACCCGCTTAAGCCCCAAGCACCAAGTGTTCTTTGTTAAAACAAGTGACCTTGGCATGATGCCCTCGTGGTGGAGCGTCTCGAGGTGCCCGGTTTCAAGAACGAACAAAAACAAGAACACTTGGAACACTTAGATCGAAGAAGAGGCTTTGCGCGGTCTAAGGAAAAGACTTGAAGGCCACGGATAATTACTCGTTAACATGAACTCAAACCACTCGGCTTGGTGCCCTCGTGGTGGAACAAGCCGAGGCCGCTCATGTTAACACGAGAAAAATTGGTTTAGACCGTACGTCCCACGTCATTCCATTACCGCGTCCATTTGAAGGCTTTGCGCGGTAATTTGAATTTAAACGCCCGGTCAAGACGGTTTTTGGCGCGGTCAACGGCTGGAGTTGGAGCAGAAGGGGGGACCAGTCCCACAACAGTCCAAATGCCAGCTGGAAAGCGCGCTCCAGCCCATACCAGCCTCCATACCGAGCTAAAACGCAGAGTTTGCCTTCTTCACTCTTTTCTCTGCATTTCGCGAACACAACTCTCTCATTTCTCATTCATTTCACGTGATTCCAAGTGCTCTAGACTCGTTAGGGTGTTGTCTATTCTGCATAAGCATCTCACTGAGCTTGAATCTTGGATTCCCAAAGGTATTTGCATCTTAAAGAACTCATCTTTTTCCTTCATTCTTTGCGAGCTTAAATGTTTGTAAAATGTGGAATCAATTCTTTTAGAACATATTGGCCTTTGGGAACAATTTTAAAAATTCCATCAGGATAGACAACGCATGAAAAACTGGTCTTTGCACTGAAAATCATTTGTTCTTGAGTTTTTAAAATTCTTGAGAAAATGCGCTTGGAATCGGCTTTAATGGTGAACTGAGTTGTTGAGCTAATCTGTCTTGATATCTTGTCTCTCTCCGGTTGTTCTAGCTTATTGTTAATATCTTTGATGTTTGAAGAAGCTATAAGACCAGTCTTGTTAGAGAAAAAACTCTGTTCTTGCCATCTTGAGATATATGTGCTTAGCGATATACTTGAGTCTAACGGTTTTCTTGAGAGTCTCTCTTGCAGATGACCGGCGAACGAACCGTTCCTGCTCATGAGACGAACAAAAGCGAGGTCCAGAGGAAAGGTACAAAAGGAAAAGCCGTGGCCGTGGCACGCAATGGAGGAACAAGCAAGAAACCCTCAACAAGACTGGAAGGCGAGCCAGCTGCTAAACGAGCAAGGAACGCCGAGCTCACTCCGGCACCAGCTCTTGAATCAAGGAAGAATGGGAAGCAGGCAGCCGTTGGATCTGATGACGACGAGCTCAGAGCCCTTGTCCCTCATAAAGCCAACTGTGGCAAGAAGACCAAGAAGGAACCGAAGCCCGAACCCGAGGAAGAGCATTTCCCAACTACTGAGGAGTACTTGGACCACTTTAACTCTATAAGAGTGGCTCAAGGTCGGTTTTCTGATGTGGAGTTGTTGAGGAAACTTGAGATACTCGATGATGTTACCCTCATCTTACAAAACATGGGCTTAGCCGAGTTCTTTATGACGAGCAATGTTGCTTATGAGGGGATCACACAACAGTTTCTTGCCACTTTGGAGGTCGCATCTACCCCAAGAGAGATCCCAAGCGCTTACATGGCAAAGGATTCGGCCACATTGAGTTTGACATGGAAAACGTGCACTACAAGGTCAGTTTCAAGGAGCTTGATGAGATATTTGGTTTTGAAAGGAACGGAAGCTCGCTTGACAAGATTGTGTACCCAAAAGAAGAGTTGGCTGCCTTGGGGGAAACAATCGCTTTTGGACCTTACTTGGGAGGCAAGAGCAAGACGAGTTGCATCAGAAACCCTGCGATCAGATACACCAACCGAGTTCTAGCCTCTACATTCTTCTCTACCTATAACACTGGTGTTATTCATACGGCCGAGCTTGAACTGTTAGGACTTGGCGCTCATCACTCAAATGAAGAACAAGAAGGAGTTCCAAGGGCCAATGCATGTACCCTCTTTAGGCGCGTTCTTTGCGATTCAAATGCTTACTTACCGGCACAATGTATGGTGCGACCGAAAGAAGAAAGGAGCAAGGAGGCTTCAGAACGGTTGGATTGTCACTAAGATTCTGAGAGCTCAAGGGTTCATATTCCCTGATTCACCATCAAGGCCGAATCTCATTGATGAGCAATACTTAAGTAAAAGTGGTTTCTTTGGAGGCAAGTCCGGAGATAAATGGGTTTACAACTTCACACTGATGCACAGAGACGGCACACAGGTTCTACTGCCTAACCGAGGCCTCACCATGCTTGATAAGCAGTGCAACGTCTCCTTCTATGTTCTTAAGGATCAGTTGTACAACCCATCTCTCGACCCACCAATGCGCAAGTGCACCAAAGCCACACCTAGCAAGCCTCAGAACGAGAATGGCCCGGCCGGATGTGAGAATGAGGAACAAAGTCACGCTGAGAGAAGGACTGGAGCAGGCCGATATCATTTTGACCCATACATGTGGGGTGAACCTGAATACCACACCAAGAAGCTGTATTCGCGAGTGAACACCCTCCAAAAGTGGTGTAAGTGGCAAGACAAGACCATTCACGCGTTGGTGGACTGTGTAAGGCATCTGAAAAAGAAAGTCAAGCAACTCACCAGACCATCTTCTCCAGACAAGAACTCGGCGACCTCAACCGCACCGGTTACACAAGAAGAGGTTGGAGAAAGCACTAAGGCGAGGAACCCGGAGTTTCCACCAGGCAAAGAGGACTGGATCGATCCTGCCTCGGCATTCTTACCGGAACCCTCGGAAAGCAGCCCACCACGTCAGTCCACGCCCTCCTGCTCAACGTCAAATCCCTCGTACTACTTGGGATCAAACCTCTCAGACTGAGGTATCGACTTCAAACTCTTGTAAGTATGCATCTTGTATATACCATATTGCATTTAGTTATCTTTTTACTTCTCTCACACGCTTTTATAACACACGGGACTGTGTTATTTAAGTGTGGGGGAGGAGCTTTGTGTTTTCTGATCTTGTTTTCTTTGTTCTTATTTGACTTTTGCATTCTTGAGTCTCATTTAGCTTAGTACATATGATAAAATTGCATCATTCTAGTTGCATCTCGCATTCTAAGATCGAGTCTAGCTGCATCATGTAGGATTGCATCAGTGCAAGGAGCAATGATAGATTTTTTCCTAGAGAGTAAATCACTTGAGAACTTGAACTAAATATGCTTGTGAAACTCATTCTGTGCTTGTAAATCTTGAAACGATTTGAATCTGAGAAGCAAGTTTGAATTACACTCAACTCGAACTAAGTGATAACCCTGAACTTGAATTGTAAATATCTTTTGATGCATTGCTTGAATAGGCTTGTGGATACCGATATACATACTTGAGCAAGAATCGTTGTTTTTACCACCCTCCTTCCTTAGCTCAAGTAGCTGAATCCGCATCATGGATCAGTTCCCTCACCTTGAACCCATCTTTCTTTCGAGCCAATGTTTGTGTGTGAACTGTAAGGCCACCTTGGACCGAACTTAGCAGAAAGTGTTAGGTTTAGAGCGACAAGGGCATGTCTCATTGAGTGCTATGTTCCAACATCAAGGAACTGAGAGTATTGGCGAGGAATAAGTGTGGGGGAAAAGACTTGTTGGTGAGTGGAAAAAGGTGAGTTGAGTGGAAAAGAGAAAGTGGAAATAGCTAGGGGGATGAAAGAAAAAGAATTGAGTCTTGGATTTGAAAAGATGAGCTCTGATAATTTTAAAAGAAAAATTTAGTCTCTGAAATGAAAAGAAGCCAAAAAGGCTCGAGCGTTCTAAAATGAAAAGAAAAGAGGCTATACGCTGTGAAAGAAAAGAGCTGTGTGAATAAATGAACTCCAAGACTCGAGAATGAAAGCAAAAAGTGAGCCCCCTAGAGAAAAGAAAACGATTGTGAAAAGTGAGGATCTTGAGAGGGTGAGCAAGTGAGAAAGCTTTGAGTGGAGTGTGGGGTGTGATGAGTCTTGCCCTTGTATGCACAGGTTGCTTTTTACCTTTAGCATTCTGCCAAAGTTTGGTCGTTCATAGAGAGATCCCTTTGCTGCATTGCACCCGCTTGAATATTGATGAGATCATTTTTATCTCATGACCTTACCCTAGCCAAACCAGCCTATTTGAACATTGCATCATTTGATTCACAGGTTACAAACTTAATGAATGTGAAAGAGTTGAATGTGATGATGACTTGTGGAGATTCCGTGCTTTAGTTGGAAAATATCCGAGTATAGCTTTGCATTGCATATTTGAGCATGAATCCGAAGTTCTTATTGTGATCACTTCTCTCTAAAAAGGAAATATGAGCTCTATCTGCACTACAACCTCTTTCTCTCATTTGTTCTTTTCGCTTGAGGACAAGCAAAGGACAAGTGTGGGGGAGTTGATATGTCTATATTTTACATCATTTAGATTGCATTTTAGAGTCCTCATCATGTGTTTTCCCATGTAAATCGAGTCTTTAGGCATCAAAATAGGATTTAGGGCTTGCAATAGGTCCCAAAGAGTTTTGCATGTTTTGAAGTCTTTATCAGGTGCTTTGGGAGCCATTTGGAGCTTAAGAAGAGGAGCAGAAAATAAAATGGTGAAGAAAAGGGTCAAAAATGGTGAAAACCGCTTGGAGGAATTTCTCGGCCAAAACTCGTCTTGTCTGGACAGAAACCTCGGTCAAAAAGCTTACCGAACGCTCATTATCGGCCAAAACCCTTACCGATCGACCAAAATCAACCAAGATCGAGTATCGGGTGCAAATTACCACGGGTTAAGTTTTTAGCCGAGGCGAGAAGAATTTTACGGCTAAAAAGCTTACCGCGGTACATGGCCCTCGGTCATTTTCCTTACCGCGGGAAGCTTTTCTCGGCTAAAAACCTGTCCTTGCCCGCGCATTTCAAAGATCAGCAATCCGGGGAACCTTCCGGCCCGAATCAGTTGGCGGGGTCTTCATCAAAGTTGGAGATAATCAAGCAAAGATCCCGGAATAGTTGGAATAATCCAATTCGGACCATTGAGGAGAGAGATACGGCTTCCAGAAGAAGCACCAGCATTGCGCATACTCGAGAACCGAACAGCGGATTTCAAAGATCACGTCGGACGGAGCCTTTCCGATCCGAAATAGCTTGCCCGGTCTTCATCAAAGTTTGAGATCTGTGAAAGACCTTCTCAGAACGTTTGGAATCACTCAATTCGGATCAATGGTTTGAAGGATAAGGTCTCCGGAGTTCACATCAGTCCGAAAGCTTATTTTCCGGTGAATCCAATGCGGCGCAAAGATGTGAAATCCAGGAAGCCCTCCACTTCCCAAGCTCTGACGGTTTCTTCACCAAAGTTCGAGCTTATTGAGTCATCTTGACTATGGAACTAGTCTCAGAGCAATTGGAGTCGTGTGTTGAAGGAAATATGGTAGATACGAGCCTAAATGAGTTGCGATATGCGCTAAGTATTTTCTCAGGCCTCGGCATCATTGCCTCGGCATTGCTCAAGTCAAGGCTCATATCGTGGGAGTATTTTGGACTAGACCTCGTGCCGATGCCTCGGCGTATTGGGATCAAGGCATGCACACGTAAGAAATGAAGCTGGAAACGACTAAGTGTTGAACGTGCACCTCGGTGTAATGGCCTCGGCGTGCATGCCGGACTCTGTTCTCCCGAACCCCTCGACTACCAAGCCCCGCGATATTTTATGGCAAGGTTCCTTATCACAAACCCAGAATCAAGAACAAGACGGCTCAAGAACACACACGTGAAGATGGATCAAAGACTAGGGTTCATGCATGTTCTTGACGTGTTCTTCACGAGACCTTCATTTGGATCCTGACTCACGTGCACTCCTCAACATAAAGACCTCGGCCTCACTCTCCGACACACGGTGGCACTCACCCATCAACCCAAGAAGGCGGCTCAGTACCCGGTTTGTTCCGGACTGACCCGCGACACTTTCCCTTTGCTCTAAATATATTTAGGACCAAAAAACCTAATCATCTTATCTCTTATCATCTTTTAGCTTTCAGAACTTGCCTCTTTTGTGAAATTTGATTAATCTAATCCGATATCTCGTTTTTGCATCAGAATCTTGTTCTTTCTTTATTCCTTTTATCATCCAGCATCAAACTCCTTATCATGACTAGCTACACGTCTTGCAAAGGACTTAGTGAGCTCGTTATGATCAGTGAGTAGTCGTTTAAACGGCTTTGGATAGGTGGATTAGGGTGCTTTCAAGATAGATTAGTGGGCTTAGGTGTCTAGTCTTGCATGTTTCATTCCTTAACCGACGAGATCTCTAGGCTGGATCCAAGAACATCACTTGAGGTTCAGATCTGAGACATATCTCACATCAAAAGTGTTTGTAGAAATGTCTGAACCACTCGGTTAAGGGTTTAAGAGTCTTTCATCGCGAGAGTGATAGTTTGTTCTCTTAAATGACATTTTTGAACTGAATCTTATTGCTGACTGATTCGTGCTTCTCAAAAGGGATTTTGGTATAAAAGAGGATCAGTTTAGATGTTTAATACTTTCATGAGAAGATTAACATGCCTTGAGTTCAAAGTTAAATGAAATCGCTTGATAAAATGATTCATTAACCCATTAGTTTAGCTTGGAAGCACCCGAGTCAAGTCTCCTGTCTAAAGCTTCTGCCTTTATCATATATTATCATCATCCGAACCATTTGCTTATCATTTGCATCTTTACTTAGTTTAAATCGCATCTCTTGTTTAATTTACATGGTTATTCACTTGTTAAATAGTTTAGTTCAAACCCTTATCATTCTCTCTTGACTTAAGATCACAAGTAATATAGATTAGTGTCTCCACTACAAGTTTGGTTTGATAACCCCTTGTACTACAAGGACAGGGGTATTGATAACCTTTATAAAAAGTGAAAACTCCTAGTTATCAATTGGCGCCGTTGCCGGCTTGTGGGAGCATTAATCTATTATTTGTTCTTAAGATCAAGACTTTACTTTCTTTTGTTTTACTGACTCTTTTGCAAGTTCTTGTTTTAATTTCAGGTGTATGAAAACCAGGTCTCGTAGCACAGAACCGCCTTTACCGTACGATAATAACATCAACAGAATTGAGAGGCGAGCTCGCGAGAGAGAACGGCACTTTGAAAGGCCTGGAATGGCAGAACAGCAAAGGATCGAGCAACAGGCTCAAGAAGCCGAGCATCAGGCTCAGGCTAATCAGGCGCAGGCAGGAAGAAATGAACAACAAGCCTACGTTAACCAACAACAAGCTCAAAGAAACGAGAGGCTTGCTCAGCAAAACCAACAACAAGCGAATAGAAACGAGCAACAGGCCCACCATGTACATCCGCCACCGCCACCAGCTCAGAGACAACCTCCTCTGGTGTTTGTTGGAGAAAATGACCGAGCTAATGCACACCAATATAGAGCCGGGATTCAGGCACCACCGGTTCAGAATAACAACTTTGAAGTTAAAGCTTCCCTGCTCAATATGGTGCAGAACTCGAAGTTTCATGGTCTAGCCGGAGAAGACCCTCTAGAGCATCTAGATCAGTTTGATCGGGTTTGCGACTTAACCAAGATCAATGGCGTTTCAGAAGATAGCTTCAAGCTACGCTTGTTCCCATTTAGCCTCGGTGATAAAGCTCACCAGTGGGAAAAGAACCTCCCGAGGGGTTCTATACAAACATGGGAGCAGTGTAAACTTGCGTTCTTATCAAAGTTCTTTTCCACATCACGCACGGCTAAGCTAAGGAATCAGATCTCAAGTTTCACGCAACACAACAACGAGAGCTTTAGTGAAGCTTGGGAACGGTTTAGGAGCTATACTAACCAATGCCCACACCACGGCTTCTCAGAGGCATCCCTCTTGAGTACTTTATACCGAGGTGCACTCCCCAAGATCAGAAACCAACTCGATACAGCTTCAAATGGAAATTTTCTTGGGAAAGAGATCAATGCGGCAATGGAACTAGTAGAAAACCTGGCCATTTCTAATGACACATATGGAGAGGATTTTGATAGGCAAACCGTTCAGAGGGATCTAGTGATGAACAGCGCATGAAGAAGGATATAAGAGAGCTTCAGAGCAAGCTTGACAAGGTTTTAATGGCGACTCAAAAGCCAATACACTTTGTAGGCGAGTTTGATGAGCAAGGGCCAAGTTTTGACAATGTTAATGAAGATGGTCTAACTCAAGAGGAGCTGAAATACATAGGGAATCAGCAGAGGTATCAGCGGTTTAACAACTACAGCACTAACCCAAACCTCTCTTATAGACCCTCTTAAGGATGGATGGAGTTCATTGAGACATTCCCCTACATTGTGAAGTACAAAAAAGGTAAAGATAATGTGGTCGCAGACGCATTATCCCGGAGGTACACTCTTATTTCGACTTTAACATCCAAGTTGATTGGATTTGAGCACATTATAGATCTCTATGAATCTGATACTGACTTTTCTGAGAGCTATGCCAAGTGTCATAAGTTTGCCTGTGAGAAATTTTACAGACAGGATGGATACTTGTTCTTCAGTAACCGATTGTGCATACCACGAGGATCCATTCGAGAGTTACTGGTACGAGAAGCTCATGGAGGTGGATTAGCTGGACATTTCGGTGTTACAAAGACACTTATTGGGCTACAAGAGCACTTCTACTGGCCGAACATTAAGAAGGACGTTGAGAAAATCTGCTCTAGATGTGTCGTATGTAAGATGGCTAAGAGTAAAGTTCAACCTCACGGTTTGTATACTCCTTTGCCTATTCCTTCTCAACCTTGGACTAATATCTCTATGGATTTTGTAGTTGGCTTACCTCGAACCAGAAATGGTAGAGATTCTATTTTTGTAGTTGTTGACAGCTTTAGCAAGATGGCCCACTTCATCGCTAGCCACAAGACAGATGATGCTGTGAATGTAGCTAACTTGTTTTTCAGGGAAGTAGTAAAATTGCATGGAATGCCACAGGTTATCGTTTCAGATCGAGACACGAAGTTCTTTGGACATTTTTGGCGAACGCTTTGGGCTAAGCTGGGAACAAAGCTCTCATTCTCAACTACGTGTCATCCTCAGACCGATGGACAGACCGAGGTGGTGAATAGAACGTTGTCCACACTTCTAAGGACTTTGATGAAAAGTAACCTCAAGACATGGGAAGAGTGCCTGCCTCATGTCGAGTTTGCTTACAATCACGCTAAGCATTCTGCTACTCTCTTTTCTCCTTTTGAAATTGTATATGGGTTTAATCCACAATCACCTCTAGACTTGATCCCTTTGCCTTTAAGTGGAAAATGCAGTTTGAATGGCAAGGAGAAAGCTGAACAGGTCAGAAGAATTCATGCTAAGGCTAAGGAGAACATCGAGAAGAAGACAAAGCAGTATGAGAAACATGCCAACAAAGGACGAAAGGAACTGATTTTCGAAGAAGGAGATCTGGTGTGGATCCATCTGAGGAAGGAGCGATTTCCAGCTGAGCGAAAGAACAGGCTAATGCCCAGAGTTGATGGACCATTCGCAGTCATCAAAAGAATCAACAACAACGCCTATCAGATTGATCTTCAAGGTAAGTATGATGTTTCTGATACTTTCAATGTTTCTGACTTGCTTCCTTTTGTTGCAGATTCAGATTTGAGGGCAAATCCTTTTCAAGAGGGAGAGGATGATATGATCGTGACCAGCTCAGAGGAGGAGAAACCAGAGGTAGCTGGCAGGATCACTCGTTCCAAAGCTAGAGAGATGGCTAAGGAGGCTCACGCACTCATTGCCACAGAGTACAGCGATCACCAGGAGGCTGGAGCTCACATCTTCAACATATCTATCTTGAAGAATGAAGAACCCAGTAACAATGACTAGGTAACTTAGGTGATGATTCTGTACTCTTTTCCTTGGTGAGGATTTTGGAAGGCAAGGAGGTTCTTCTCCAAGGTTTTTAACGAGGCAGAAATCATTGCTGCGTCGAGTTACTTAGAAGTTGTTACTAATGGGTAATAATGTGCAAAGCCACAATGACTTGTGCACTTAGTATTTTGGCGCACCACTTAGGAATTTAGGGACGCCTCGCTGTTTTATTTTTAAATCAAACTTCTTGTTGTTTTTATTTCAAACTTCATGTAGTTTGTTTCTTAGGGCTGCGATTTCTCTCTAAGTCTATTTAAGAGAGAAAATCGCCTAAGTGTTATTCAGTGAAGAATTTTGATCAAACTTTTAACGTGTTCTTCTCTCTTTTGATTTCTGAGAACTAAAAACTCTGAAATTCGAATCTCTTAAAAACTAATCTGTTTACAAGAGATTCTTCTATCTGTCAATCATCATCATCTATTCGATTATCACACTACCACCACCACCCCATCCAATCGATCTCTCCACCATCACCATCATTCGATCCGCCGCATCAAACCATCATCTCCCTTCATCGATCCGCCGCGCCATCACACATCCACGACTCGATCCGCCGAGTCTCCATCATCCTCAACGAACCATCATCGTGTCACCACCATCACCATATCGCATCATCGATACAGCTTGGCCATTATATCGCTACATCTATTGCCCTTGCTTCAGAGTTGATCACCTAGGATCGTATCACCAAGGCCAGCCCGTTTAAGCCCCCAAGCACCAAGTGTTCTTTGTTAAACCAAGTGACCTCAGCATGATACCCTCGTGGTGGAGCGTGCCGAGGTGCCCGGTTTCAGTAACGTTCAAAAACAAGAACATTTGGGACACTTAGATCAAAGAAAAGGGTTTGCGCGGTCTGAGGAAAAGACTTGGAGGCCACGGAGAATTACGCGTTAGCATGAGCTCAAACCACTCGACTTGGTGCCCTCGGGGTGGAACAAGTCGAGGCCGCTCATATTAACACAAGAAAAATCACTCTAGACCGTACGGCCCACATCATCCCCATGCCGCGCCATTTGAAGGCTTTTGCGCGGTAATTTGAATTCGAACGCCCGGTCAAGATGGTTTTTGGCGCGGTCAACGGCTGGAGCTGGAAGAGAAGGGGGGACCAGTCCCACTACAGTCCAAACGCCAGCTGGAAAGCACGCTCCAGCCCATACCAGCCTCCATACCGAGCTAAAACGCAGAGTTTGCCTTCTTCTCTCTTTTCTCTGCATTTCACGAACACAACTCTCTCATTTCTCATTCATTTCGCGTGATTCCAAGCGTTCTAGACTCGTTAGGGTGTTGTTTATTCTGCATAAGCATCTCACTAAGCTTGAATCTTGGATTCCCAAAGGTATTTGCATCTTAAAGAACTCATCTTTTTCCTTCATTCTTTGCGAGCTTAAATGTTTGTAAAATGTGGAATCGATTCTTTTAGAACATATTGGCCTTTGGGAACTATTTTAAAAAATTCCATCAGGATAGACAACACATGAAAAACTGGTCTTTGCTCTGAAAATCACTTGTTCTTGAGTTTTTAACATTCTTGAGAAAATGCGCTTGGAATCGGCTTAAATGGTGAACCGAGTTGTTGAGCTGAACTGACTAGATCTCTTGTCTCTCTCCGGTTGTTCTAGCTTGTTGATACTCTCTTTGATGTTTGAAAAAGCTATAAATCTGGTCTTCTTAGAGAAAAAGCTCTGTTCTTGCCATCTTGAGATACATGTGCTTATCGATATACTTGATTCTAACGGTTTCTTTTAGAATCTGCCTTGCAGATGACCCGCGACCGAGCTGTTCCTACTCATGAGACGAACAAAAACGAGGTTCAGAGGAGAGGTACGAAAGGAAAAGCTGTGGCCGTGGCACGCAATGGAGGAACAAGCAAGAAAACCTCGTCAAGACCCGATGGCGAGCCAGCTGCTAAACGAGCAAGGAACGCCGAGCTCACTCCGGCACCAGCTCTTGAATCAAGGAGGAATGGGAAGCAAGCAGCCATTGGACCCGACGAAGATGAGCTCAGAGCCATAGTCTTTCATGAAGCCAACTGTAGCAAGAATGCCAAGAAGGAACCGAAGCCCGAGCCCGATGAAGAACATTTCCCAACTACTGAGGAATAAGAGTGGCTCAAGGTCGGTTCCCTGATATGGAGTTGTTGAGGAAGCTTGAGATACTTGATGATGTTACCCTCATCTTTCAAAACATGGGCCTGGCCGAGTTCTTCACGATGAGCGATGTTGCTTATGAGGGGATCACACAACAGTTTCTTGCCACTTTGGAGGTTGTCATCTATCCCAAGAGAGATCCCAAGCCTTTACGTGGCAAAGGGTTCGGCCACATTGAGTTTGACATGGAAGGCGTGCACTATAAGGTCAGTTTCAAGGAGCTTGATGAGATATTTGGGTTTGAAAGGAACGGAAGCTCGCTTGACAAGTTTGTGTATCCAAAAGAAGAGTTGGCTGCCCTGTGGGAAACTGATGCGATCATGGACAGCCTAGAGGACTTGGAACTTGAAGCTCAAGAAGATGGACTAGAAGAACAAGAGGAACCGGATATAGAGGAAGCTTTGGAGATGCCAGCCGGTCCAATAACTAGATCAAGGAGCAAGAAACTTAAGGAAGCTATCGGAGCCATGCTTAGAACCAGTTGGAGACGAGCCAATGTCTTGAGCCAGGAGGGAGAAGTTGCTATACAAGCCGCATTGGTTTCTATACAGGCTCAAGATGATCAGTGAATGGGCATGTGACCCGTTTGCACTCTTTTTCCCTCTCCTTTGGTTTTGTCCCAATGGGTTTTCCAAAGGGAGGTTTTTAATGAGACAAACGGCTCACATCATATCCCTCATTCGCTGATCCAACAAGAGGCCCAAAACTTGAAGTATCGGCCCGGAGAAGAAGAGTTTCTTTCTTGTTTCTTTCTTATTCAAACTTAGTCTTTATTGTCTTAGTATTTCCGAGACAAGTCTTGGCTGTCACAGACTTGTTCTCTTTCTTTTTAAACCCTTGTACGCTCCTTGTTAAACTCATCTATCTTTTCTACCAAAAAAACTCTTTCTAAGTTAGATCATTTGTTCTCTTGAACATCTTAGCTTGTGAGTGTGTTATATCTTTCAAGCAACCCGATTCTTTGGTGTGTCATATCCATAGAATCACCCTGGTATATCAAAGGCCTTCCGCATCCTTTGTGTGACCTATCATTTCCACCCATTCTATCTAAAGTTCATATCCAAATCTGCTCAAAATCGTGAGATCTAGTGCTTAGAGTGACGATCTTAAGGTGGAACGTATCAAGTGGTATCAGAGCCACTCTAAGCAAGGATCGACGTGGATCAGGTTGTGTCTAATCTATTTATACGTTTAGATCCGTTCTATCTTTTAAAAAAAAAACGATCTCAAATTTTAAATCTTGATCAGCAAACCTAGTTTGTCATAATCTGTGTTTGTTGCATTACAAATCTATAGATCGCTTCATTCTGTTCTTGAATCTAGCAAATCAACATCTTCGGAACCTTGTGTAAAAGTGTCGTTTCAAATTCAAACTGATTAGATCGCTCTTAGGGTTTTCCGATTGCTTGAAGAACACGAATGGTCATTTTTATAGAATCAAAGAATCGTTGCTAGTAATCCACTTTGTGTTGTTCAGGAAAGGATGTCTGATAATCGTGAAGAATCCAGCAACAACAGTAACAAACTTTTGATGGAAGCAATGATGGCCGAGATGAAAAAGCTAATGGCCGCGCAGTTCGAAGAATTCAGACAAGAGATCCAACATCAGAACTCTGACTCTAGGCCAAACCAAGACGCCAGGAGAAGGAATACTGATCAATCTCCGGAGAGGGCTCGTGAACAAACCCGACCAGCCAGAGACGAGGCGGCTGAAGAATATTATAGCCGAGACAGTAACTCGTCAAGGAGCAATCGCCGACGACATAGACGAGTAAGAGAGGAAAGGGCTTATCCTCAAGACAATTTTGGAGGACTTAAGCTTCGGATTCCTCCCTTCCATGGGAAGAACGACCCTGATGCCTACTTAGAGTGGGAAAAGAAGATAGAGTTGGTGTTTAATTGCCAACACTATACCGAGATCAATCGCGTAAGTGTTGCTGCTACTGAATTTTATGACTACGCTCTTAGCTGGTGGGATCAGTTAGTTACATCAAGAAGAAGGAACGGCGAGTATCCGGTTGAGAGTTGGAATGAGATGAAGGCCATCATGAGAAAACGGTTTGTGCCAAGCCACTACCATCGAGAACTACATCAGAGGATCAGGAGACTTACTCAAGGGAACCGGTCTGTCGAAGACTATTACCAAGAGATGGAGACTCTCATGCTTAGAGCCGATATAACTGAAGATCGAGAAGCTACCATGTCAAAGTTTTTGGGGGGCTTGAATAGAGAAATTCAAGATCGCTTGGAAATGCAACATTATGTTGAGGTGGAGGAGATGTTACACAAAGCCATACTGATCGAGCAACAACTCAAGAGGCGTGTTCCCACTAAGACAAGCTATGGAGGTGGAGCGACCGTTACTAAACCCCTTTACCCGAAAGAAGAAAAGGCAGGATCTTTTCAGAGAGAAGGAAAACAGATCGCTTACCCAAAAGCTGAAGCCAAGTCGTATCCAGCTGCTCAAGATCACAAAGGAAAGACAGAAACTACGAATACAAGGTCGAGAGATGTCAAGTGCTTTAAGTGTCAAGGCAGGGGGCATTAAGCGAATGAATGTTCAAACCGAAAGAACATGATCCTGTTGGATAATGGAGATATAGCGTCTGATGAGGAAGAGCCTGAGGTTGTAGCTGAGACAGATCATGAGGAACTTCCGGCTCAAGGGGCTTTGTTAGTAGCTAGACGATCTCTAAGTCTCCAATCCAAAGATGCTGAGCAGGAACAAAGAGAGAACCTATTTCACACTTGGTGTATCGTTCAAGGAAGAGTCTGTAGCCTCATTATCGATGGAGGAAGCTGCACCAATGTGGCTAGTGAAGTGATGGTTCAAAAGCTCGGTTAAAAGATGGAGAAACACCCGAAGCCGTATAAGCTGCAATGGCTCAATGACAATGGAGAATTGAAAGTGAACCATCAAGTTCGAGTACCTTTGTCCATTGGGAAATATGAGGATGCAATCCTCTGTGATGTCTTACCAATGGAAGCAGGGCATATTCTCCTTGGCCGGCCATGGCAATCGGATCGAAAGGTCATACATGATGGATATACTAATCGACATTCCTTTGTTTATAATGGCAGGGAAACTACCTGGGTGCCTTTGACGCCTCAAGAAGTTTACCAAGATCAAATACAGCTCAAGCAAAAGGAAAAACCGGTCACAAAACCCTCTAACTTCTTTCTTAGGGCCGGTAAAGTTAAGAAAGCTTTGTTAACTAAACAACCGATGCTTTTATTTCTGTTTAAAGAAGCTCTCACGAGCTTAACTAACTTAACACCGGTTATACCGAGTGAGATGAAATCTCTTTTGCAGGACTATGAGGACGTGTTTCCTGAAGAGAACCCCAAGGGTTTACCTCCTATTAGAGGAATCGAACATCAAATAGATTTCATGCCCGGAGCTTCTCTTCCGAATCGTCCAGCCTACAGAACCAACCCTGTGGAGACCAAGGAACTACAGCGCCAAGTTAATGAGCTATTAGAGAAAGGGTACATAAGGGAAAGCTTGAGTCCCTGTGCGGTGCCTGTCCTACTTGTGCCTAAGAAAGACGGTAGCTGGCGCATGTGTGTTGATTGTAGAGCAATCAACAACATTACGGTTAAATATAGACACCCTATCCCTAGATTAGATGATATGCTTGATGAATTTCATGGTTCTAGTGTCTTTTCTAAGATAGATTTGAAAAGTGGCTATCATCAGATTAGAATGAAGGAAGGGGATGAGTGGAAAACCGCCTTTAAAACTAAGCATGGATTATATGAATGGCTAGTAATGCGGTTTGGGCTAACAAATGCACCTAGCACCTTCATGCGGTTAATGAATCATATTCTTAGAGCTTTTATAGGTGTATTTGTTGTGGTATATTTTGATGACATTCTGATCTATAGCAAAACCTTAGGAGAACATATTGAGCATTTGAAATCTGTTTTAGAAGTGCTTAGGAAGGAAAAGCTCTTTGCTAATCTTAAGAAATGCACGTTTTGCACAGATAATCTTGTATTTCTAGGTTTTGTTGTAGGTGCGGATGGAATCAGAGTCGATGAAGAGAAAATAAGGGCCATCAAAGATTGGCCGAACCCTAAAACTGTTGGAGAAGTGAGGAGTTTCCACGGCCTTGCGGATTTTTATAGGAGATTTGTGAAGGATTTCAGTACATTGGCCGCTCCCTTAACCGAGATCATCAAGAAAGATGTGGGATTTAAGTGGGAACAAGCACAAGAAGAAGCGTTTCAAATACTTAAGGATAAACTAACCAATGCACCGGTACTTGTCTTACCTGATTTCCTTAAGACTTTTGAGATTGAATGTGATGCTTCTGGTGTAGGAATTGGAGCTGTCTTAATGCAAGACAAGAAACCCGTGGCCTACTTTAGTGAAAAACTCGGAGGAGCCATGCTGAACTATCCTACCTACAATAAAGAACTTTATGCCTTGGTGCGAGCACTTCAAACATGGCAACACAATCTGTGGCCCAAGGAATTCGTTATTCATACCGACCATGAGTCTCTCAAGCATTTAAAAGGACAACAAAAGCTCAACAAACGACATGGCCGATGGATCGAATTCATTGAGACATTTCCTTATGTTATCAAGTACAAGAAAGGTAAAGACAATGTAGTTGCCGATGCCTTGTCACGCAGGTATGCTCTAATCACCACTCTTGATGCCAAGCTTTTAGGATTTGAACAGCTTAAGCTTCTCTATGCATCCGATTCTGACTTTAAAGAGAAATATCAGTCTTGTAAAAAATTTGCTAAGGATCATTATTTTAGACAAGAAGGATATCTCTTCTATAATAATCGTTTGTGCATACCTAATTGTTCTATTCGAGATCTTTTAGTCAGGGAAGCCCACGGAGGAGGTCTTATGGGGCACTTTGGTGTAACAAAAACTTTGAAAATCATGCAAGACCACTTCTATTGGCCGCATATGAAGAGAGACGTAGAGAGGATCTGCGAACGATGTGTCACTTGTAAACAAGCTAAGTCCAAAGTCAGACCACACGGTTTGTATACTCCCTTACCTATTTCCTCTCATCCTTGGATTGATATATCTATGGACTTTGTGCTTGGATTGCCTAGGACTATGACTGGGAAGGATTCTATATTTGTTGTGGTAGACAGGTTCTCAAAAATGGCTCATTTTATAGCTTGTAACAAAACCGATGATGCATCTCATATAGCTAACTTGTTCTTTAAAGAAGTTGTGCGTCTGCATGGAATGCCTAAGACCATCGTATCCGATCGTGACACGAAATTCCTTAGTTATATCTGGAAAACATTGTGGTCTAAGTTAGGTACTAAGCTTCTATTTTCTACTACTTGTCATCCACAAACTGATGGGCAGACTGAAGTAGTTAATAGGACCTTATCCACTTTGTTGCGTGTTCTAGTCAAAAAGAATCTTAAAAGTTGGGAAGATTGCTTACCGCATGTAGAGTTTGCATATAATCACTAGATGCATTCTACTTCTAAGTTTTCCCCATTTCAAATTGTCTATGGTTTTAGTCCTTTGTCTCCTTTGGATCTAACCCCTCTTCCTTTGAGTGAGAGAACTAGTCTCGATGGAAAGAAGAAGGCAGAACTTGTTAAACAGATCCATGAGAAGGCTAAACTCAACGTAGAAGAAAAGACCAAGCTCTATGCCAAGAAAGCAAATAAGAACCGACGAGAGATGATTTTCGAAGTTGGCGATCAAGTTTGGGTACATTTGAGGAAAGAACGGTTTCCAGCCGAAAGAAAGTCCAAACTGATGCCAAGAATTGATGGACCCTTCACCATAATAAGAAGAATCAACAACAATGCTTATCAGCTTGATCTGCGAGGTAAGTATAATATCAGTTCTAGTTTTAATGTTTCTGATCTTGTTCCTTTTGTGGCAGATGAACCAGATTTGAGGTCAAATCCTTTTCAAGAGGAGGGGGATGATGCGATCATGGACAGCCTAGAGGACTTGGAACTTGAAGCTCAAGAAGATGGACTAGAAGAACAAGAGGAACCGGATATAGAGGAAGCTTTGGAGATGCCAGCCGGTCCAATAACTAGATCAAGGAGCAAGAAACTTTAGGAAGCTATCGGAGCCTTGCTTAGAACCAGTTGGAGACGAGCCAATGTCTTGAGCCAGGAGGGAGAAGTTGCTATACAAGCCGCATTGGTTTCTATACAGGCTCAAGATGATCAGTGAATGGGCATGTGACCCGTTTGCACTCTTTTTCCCTCTCCTTTGGTTTTGTCCCAATGGGTTTTCCAAAGAGAGGTTTTTAATGAGACAAACGGCTCACATCATATCCCTCATTCGCTGATCCAACAAGAGGCCCAAAACTTGAAGTATTGGCCCAGAGAAAAAGAGTTTCTTTCTTGTTTCTTTCTTATTCAAACTTAGTCTTTATTGTCTTAGTATTTCCGAGACAAGTCTTGGCTGTCGCAGACTTGTTCTCTTTCTTTTTAAACCCTTGTACGCTCCTTGTTAAACTCATCTATCTTTTCTACCCAAAAAACTCTTTCTAATTTAGATCATTTGTTCTCTTGAACATCTTAGCTTGTGAGTGTGTTATATCTTTCAAGCAACCCGATTCTTTGGTGTGTCATATCCATAGAATCACCCTGGTATATCAAAGGCCTTCCGCATCCTTTGTGTGACCTATCATTTCCACCCATTCTATCTAAAGTTCATATCCAAATCTGCTCAAAATCGTGAGATCTAGTGCTTAGAGTGACGATCTTAAGGTGGAAAGTATCAGAAACAATAGCTTTCGGACCTTACTTGGGAGGCAAGAGCAAGACGAGTTGCATCAGGAACCCTGCTATCAGATACACCAACCGAGTTCACGCCTCCACATTCTTCTCGACCTATAACCCTGGTGTTATTCATACGGTCGAGCTCGAGCTGTTGGGACTTGGACTGAAGCCGCTCCCACTAAAATGAAGAACAAGAAGGAGTTCCAAGGGCCAATGCATGTACCCTCTCTAGGCGCGTTCTTTGCAATCCAAATGCTTACATACAAGCACAATGTGTGGTGTGACCGAAAGAAGAAAGGAGCAAGGAGGCTTCAGAACGGTTGGATAGTCACCAAGATTTTGAGAGCTCAAGGGTTCATATTCCCTGATTCACCATCAAGGCCGAGTCTCATTGATGAACAATACCTAAGTAAAAGTGGATTCTTTGGAGGCAAGTCAGGGGATACATGGGTTTACAACTTCACACTGATGCACAGAGACGGCACACAGGTTCTACTGCCTAACCGAGGCCTCACCATGCTTGATAAGCAGTGTAACGTCTCCTTCTATGTCCTCAAGGATCAGTTGTACAACCCATCTCTCGACCCACCAATGCGCAAGTGCACCAAGACCGCACCTAGCAAGCCGCAGAACGAGAACGGCCTGGTCGGATATGAGAATGAGGAACAGAGGCACGCTGAGAGAAGGACAGGAGCAGGCCGATACCATTTTGATCCATACGTCTGGGGTGAGCCTGAATACCATACCAAGAAGCTGTATTCGCGAGTGAACACTCTCCAAAAGTGGTGTAAGTGACAAGACAAGACCATTCACGCGTTGGTGGACTGTGTAAGGCATCTGAAAAAGAAAGTCAAGCAACTCACCAGACCATCTTCTCCAGACAAGAACTCGGCGACCTCAACCGCACCGGTTACACAAGAAGAGGTTGGAGAAAGCACTAAGGCGAGGAACCCGGAGTTTCCACCAGGCAAAGAGGACTGGATCGATCCTGCCTCGGCATTCTTACCGGAACCCTCGGAAAGCAGCCCACCACGTCAGTCCACGCCCTCCTGCTCAACGTCAAATCCCTCGTACTACTTGGGATCAGACCTCTCCGACTGAGGTATCGACTTCAAACTCTTGTATATACCATATTGCATTTAGTTTGTCTTTTTACTTCTCTCACACGCTTTTATAACACAAGGGACTGTGTTATTTAAGTGTGGGGGAGGAGCTTTGTGTTTTCTGATCTTGTTTTCTTTGTTCTTATTTGACTTTTGCATTCTTGAGTCTCATTTAGCTTAATACATATGATAAAACCGCCTCATTCTAGTTGCATCTCGCATTCTAAGATCGAGTCTAGCTGCATCATGTAGGATTGCATCAGTGCAAGGAGCAATGATAGATTTTTTCCTAGAGAGTAAATCACTTGAGAACTTGAACTAAATATGCTTGTGAAACTCATTCTGTGCTTGTAAAGCTTGAAACGATTTGAATATGAGAAGCAAGTTTGAATTACACTCAACTCTAGCTAAGTGATAACCCTGAACTTGAATTGTAAATATCTTTTGATGTATTGCTTGAATAGGCTTGTGGATACCGATATACATACTTGAGCTAGAATCGTTGTTTTCACCACCCTCCTTCCTTAGCTCAAGTAGCTGAATCCGCATCATGGATCAGTTCCCTCACCTTGAACCCATCTTTCTTTCGAGCCAATGTTTGTGTGTGAATTGTAAGGCCACCTTGGACTGAACTTAGCAGAAAGTGTTAGGTTTAGAGCGACAAGGGCATGTCTCATTGAGTGCTATGTTCCAACATCAAGGAACTGAGAGTATTGGCGAGGAATAAGTGTGGGGGAAAAGACTTGTTGGTGAGTGGAAAAAGGTGAGTTGAGTGGAAAAGAGAAAGGGGAATGAAAGAAAAAGAATTGAGTCTTGGATTTGAAAAGATGAGCTCTGATGTTTTTAAATGAAAAATTTAGTCTCTGAAATGAAAAGAAGCCAAAAGGGCTCAAGTGTTCTAAAATGAAAAGAAAAGAGGCTATACGCTATGAAAGAAAAGAGCTGTGTGAATAAGTGAACACCAAGGCTTGAGAATTAAAACAAAAAGTGAGTCCCCTAGTGAAAAGAAAACGATTGTGAAAGAGTGAGGATTTTGAGAGGGTGAGCAAGTGAGAAAGCTTTGAGTGGAGTATGGGGTGTGATGAGTCTTGCCCTTGTATGCATCGGTTGCTTTTTACCTTTAGCATTCTGCCAAATTTTGGTCGTTCTTAGAGAGATCCCTTGCTGCATTACATCCGCTTGAATATTGATGTGATCATTTTTATCTCATGACCTTACCCTAGCCAAGCCAGCCTATTTGAACATTTCATCATTTGATTCACCGGTTACGAACTTAATGAATGTGAAAGAGTTGAATGTGATAATGACTTGTGGAGATTCCGTGCTTTAGTTGGAAAATATCTGAGTATAGCTTTGCATTGCATATTTGAGCATGAATCCGAGTTCTTTTTGTGATCACTTCTCTCTAAAAAGGAAATATGAGCTCCATCTGCACACAACCTCTTTCTCTCATTTGTTCTCTTCGCTTGTGGACAAGCAAAGGACAAGTGTGGGGGAGTTGATATGTCTATATTTTACATCATTTAGAGTGCATTTTAGAGTCCTCATCATGTGTTTTCCCATGTAAATTGAGTCTTTAGGCGTCAAAATAGGATTTAGGGCTTGCATTAGGTCCCAAAGAGTTTTGCATGTTTTGAAGTCTTAATCAGGTGCTTTGGAAGTCATTTGGAGCTTAAGAGGAGGAGCAGAGAAGAAAACGGTGAAGAAAAGGGTCAAAAATGGTGAAAACCGCTTGGAGGAATTTCTCGGCCAAAACTCGTACCGGCTGGACAGAAACCTCGGTCAAAAAGCTTACCGAACGCTCATTACCGGCCAAAACCCTTACCGATCGACCAAAATCGACCAAAGACGAGTATCGCGTGCAAAATAACACGGGTTAAGTTTTGGCCGAGGCGAGAAGAATTTTACGGCTAAAAAGCTTACCATGGTACATAGCCCTCGGTCATTTTCCTTACTGCGGGAAGCTTTTCTCGACCAAAACCTGTCTTTGCCCGCGCATTTCAAAGATCAGCAATCCGGGGAACCTTCCGGTCCGAATCAGCTTACGGGGTCTTCATCAAAGTTGGAGAGAATCAAGCAAGATCCCAGAGCAGTTGGTATCATCCATTTCGGACCAGTGAGGAGAAAGATACAGCTTCCGGAAGATGCACCAGCATTACGCGCATCCGAGAACCAAACGGCGGATTCCAAAGATCACGGCGGACGGAGCCTTTCCGGACCGAACTAGCCTGCCCGGTCTTCATCAAAGTTTGAGATCTGTGAAGGAACTTCTCAAAAAAGTTGGAATCGCTCAGTTCGGAGCAGTGGTTCAAAAGATAAGGTCTCCGGAGTTCACATTGGTTCAAAAGCTTATTTTCCGGTGAATCCGATGCGGTGCAAAGATGTGAAATCCAGGAAGCCTTCCACTTCCCAAGCTCCGACGGTTCCTTCACCAAAGTTCGAGCTTATTGAGTCATCTTGACTATGGAACTGGTCTCAGAGCAATTGGAGTCGTGTGTTGAAAGTTACTGTTTCCGGAAGGCAATATGGTCGATACGAGCCCAAATGAGTTGCGATACATGCTAAGTGTTTTCTCATGGCTCGGCATCATTACCTCGATATCGTCCAAGTCAAGGCTCAAAAGGGATTTTTGGTATGAAAGAGGATCAGTTTAGATGTTTAATACTTTCATGAGAAGATTAACATGCCTTGAGTTCAAAGTTAAATGAAATCGCTTGATAAAATGATTCATTAACCCATTAGTTTAGCTTGGAAGCACCCGAGTCAAGTATCCTGTCTAAAGCTTCTGCCTTTATCATATATTATCATCATCTGAATCATTTGCTTGTTATTTGCATCTTTACTTAGTTTAAATCTCATCATTTGTTTTACTTTTATGCTCATTTGCTTGTTACTTAGTCTAGCTAAAAACCTTTACTATTCTCTCTTGACTTAAGGTGACAAATGACATAGATAGTGTCTCCACTACAAGTTTGGTTTGATAACCCCTTGTACTACAAGGAAAGGGGAATTGATAACCTCTTTAAAGGGTGAAAACTCTTAGTTATCACCGAAGTGTCTCTAGAACTTGTGAAAGATGCTCCAGGTGATCTGCAAGACAAGTGCTGTAAATTAGTATATCGTCAAAGTACACTACTACAAACTTACAGCTGTAGGCTCTTAGAACGTGATTCATGAGCCTCATGAAGGTGCTTGGGGCGTTGGTGAGTCCAAATGGCATCACTAGCCACTCGTACAAGCCCCTCTTTGTCTTGAACGCCGTCTTCCACTCATCTCCTTCCTTCATTCGCACTTGATGGAATCCACATCTCAAATCGATCTTAGAGAAGATGGTGGCGCCGTTAAGCTCGTCTAGCATGTCATCAAGTCGAGGTATGGGATGCCTGTATTTGATGGTGATGTTGTTGATGGCTCTACAATCAACACACATCCTCCATGAGCCATCTTTCTTGGGCACTAGTAAGACAGGGACAGCACACGGGCTTAGGCTCTCGCATATGTAGCCTTTTGACATTAGGTCTTGTACTTGCTTCTCTAATTCTTTGGCCTCCTCGGGATTAACGTGGTAAGCGGCTCGGTTTGGCAATGGTGCTCCAGGGATCAGGTCAATCTGATGCTCTATTCCTCTAATGGGAGGTAAGCCTGGTGGAATCTCCTCCGGGAACACATCAGAATAGCGGTCCAACAGCTCCTTAACAGTTGGAGGGATCTCTTGTGGTTCCTGACCTGAAAACAAACCTTCCTTGAAGATCATTAGTAGCACCTGTTCTCGTGATTCAAGAGACTTAAGCACAACCGTAGGGGTAACATAAAGGTTGGTCTTACTTACCTCTGAGCCTCGAGACATGGCCTTGTGCATGTCGTGCACTTCTTGCGGGGTGAGTGGTGCTAGGTTATGCTTCTTGTTGTTGTGAGTAAAGGTATAGTAGTTTGTGCGCCCATTGTGTAGAGTTTCCTTGTCAAATTGCCACGGCCGCCCTAGGAGCAAGTGCCCGGCTTGCATGGGGACCACATCACACACTACTTGGTCTGTATACTTACCAATGCTAAAGGGTATAGTTACTTGCTCAGCAATCTTGAGCTCGGTTTCATCATTCAACCACTTGAGCTTGTAGGGTCGGGGATGCTTAGTCTTGGGGAGCCCTAGCTTATCTACAAGATACTTGGTAGCTACGTTAGTGCAAGAACCCCCATCAATGATCAAGCTATATATCTTGGCATTTATAGTGCACCGAGAGTGAAATATGTTCTCTCTCTGAATGGTTCCTGGCTCAAAGAGTGCACTAAGTGCTCGCCTCACTAAAGAGCTCTCCTTGGTCAGGATAGTCGACTATGTCCTCATCAGTTTCCTCAGCCTCCTCTCCTTCGTCTTGTGATTCATACTCGCCATTAGATTTGAGGATCATTACTCTTTGGTTTGGGCACTCCCTCGCATAGTGTCCTTTGCCATGGCATTTGAAACAAGTTATATCTCTAGCTCGTTGTGTGGAAGCTTTACTTACCTCGGGTCTATTGGCTTTGGAAGTTTCAGGAGTGGACTTGTGGATCCGGTTATCCACTTCAACGGCCTTGCCCTTATCAAGAGCTCGTTGAGGTTGTGGCGTCCAGGTGGTTTTGCTCCGGTTTGTGGAAGTGTTCTTCCTCTTAATGTGTTGCTCAGCTTGCACGGCATGATGTAAAACGTCCTCCAAGTCATGGTAAGTCTGCCTCTCGACCTTTCTAGCAATCCGATCATTAAGACCATCAATGAATTGGGCCATCAGGGTCTCAGCCGAATCCTCTACTTCAAGTCGGTTCTTAAGAGTCTCAAACTCTTCGAAATACTCCTCCACGGTCTTGCTTCCTTGAGTGAGCTTGCGGAATTTCTTCTGCAAGTCTCGGTGGTAGTAGGCAGGGACATATCTCTTTCTGAGGCTGAATCTCATGTCCTCCCAATTATTGACCTGCCCATGCCTATGCCTTCTCCTTTCGGAAACATCTCGATCCCACCACGCCAAGGCGTTGTCAGTTAGTTGTGCAGCCGCTAAGGATACCTTTCTAGCCTCCGAGTATTGGTAATAATCAAAGATGTATTCCATCCTTCTTTCCCAATCAAGGTACGCATCAGGGTTCACCTTGCCGGCAAATGTTGGTGCGGTGAGCTTGAGGTCTTTGCCATTTTCTTGGCCTCGGCCTCGTTGGTGTTGTCCTCGGGGTTGGTTTTGGTTCAGTGGATCACCATCGTCAAGATCCTCCATGACCTCATCTTCGTCCTGGTTGCCTCTCCACGCGTTTACACCTCTGATAGGTCCTCTTGGGGCCGGTGGTGGTTGCTCAATCCGTGTCATTCGCTCCCCTAAGGTTGCGAGTTGAGCTTGGATATTAGCAAGCATCTGAGCCATGTCAACCTCTCCTTGTTCTCCCATATCGTCCCTGCGTACAACAAAAACAACAAAGATCAAGTGCAATTGGTGCGGTATGAAAGTTTCGGCTACTAAAGCGCAAATAACAAATCTTATAAGTATAAGACTCTTCTCTCTCTTTTTTTTTTGATGCAATGACAATACTATAGGATATGAGGATAAGAATATAAACTTGAAACAAACGGCAATGACTTAACAAACGGATCTAATTTTTTTTTTTTTTGATTTTCTTCAAGAATGAAACGAGACTAGAAGGTAACAAGGGAATAGATTCACCTGACACGAGCCTAAGCTCTGATACCAGATGATCTAGGAACAAGAGTGGCTTATTCTTGCTTGGGTGGAAAGGTGGTAAATCTCTAGCTGGCCGTACGGCTCTCTCTAGATGACTCGATAGAAAGGGGAATGATTAAACGATGAGACCGGGTAACAATGGATCGAGAGACGCCACACAGATGATGGAAGAGTCTGTGATAAGTCTTGTTCTTCAGCTTCAAAGGAATCACACCCAAGAAGAAGAAGAGAACTAGCTGCGGCTAGGGTTTTGCTTTCAAAGAAAACTCGGTTATTTTATTGATAGGTTAAAAGTTTACATGCTGAGAAGGAACCTTATATAATGGTTCGACAGCGGGGTGGCTTCTCTTGGCCGAAAAATACAGAAAAGGAAACTACAAAGCTCATCGTTTAACTAAAGCAACAAAAATGGAAAAATTCTAAAAATTAAGAAAATCGACTAAGGCAAAGAAAAGCTCCTGCAAAACAAACAATAAACTCGTGAAATATAATCCAATTGTAAACACTTACATTGGTTCGATGAGTGGCATTTCCACTTGCTTGGAGATGACAAACGTAGTAGCGTCCTTGATGCCTTGTAAGACAGTTAAGAATGATATGGCTTGACGCTTGAGTTGAGAGTAGTCATCGCTCGGTGTCTCTTTGACTTTCTTGGCTTCTTGAAGGTCTTGGCTTGAACCGGCCGAGTCTTCCACGTCGTCTTGTTGGGTCTCAAGCGTGCTGAACTCGGTTAGAGGCTCCATTGGTGTCTCTCGGGTGATCTCCCCTTTGAGTAGCTTCTCTTTGAGTTCCTCGTGCTCTATAAGTGTGATCAGCCCTTCTATTGACTTGTTGAACTCCTCTCTTAGACTCTTAGTTCCTGACCTTGTCCTTGGTGCATGTCTTATGGTGGGTATGTTGATCGGCTCTTCATCATCGATGACCTCATCACTTTAGATACACCTCAATTCTCCTATGAAAATCAGAAAACTGGGACTCTTTCCACTAAAGTCATATTCTGATCCCAGTTGGCATTATATTGACAAGTGGGAGTTTTGAGACTTGAAATAAGAGGTAGACATTGCTAAATGTGGAAGGAGATGCATCATTTCCATGTTTTCTAATTCCTTTAGATACACCTCAATTCTCTTATGAAAATCAGAAAACAGGGACTCTTTCTAGTAAAAGTCATATTCTGATCCCAATTGACATTATATTGACAAGTGAGAGTTTTGAGACTTGAAATAAGAGGTAGAAACTACTAAATGTGGAAGGAGACGCTTCATTTTCAAGTTCTCTAATTCCTTTAGATACACCTCAAATCTCCTATGAAAATCAGAAAACTGGGACTTTTTCCACTAAAAGACATATTCTGATCGAATTGGCATTATATTGACAAGTGGGAGTTTTGAGACTTGAAATAAGAGGTAGAAACTACTAAATGTGGAAGGAGATGCATCATTTCCAAGTTTTCTAATTCCTTTAGATACACCTCAATTCTCCTATGAAAATCAGAAAACTGGGAGTCTTTCTAGTAAAAGTCATATTCTAATCCCAATTGGCATTATATTGACAAGTGGGAGTTTTGAGACTTGAAATAAGAGGTATACACTACTAAATGTCGAAGGAGATGTTTCATTTCCAAGTTTTCTAATTCCTTTAGATACACCTCAAATCTCCTATGAAAATCACAAAACTGGGACTCTTTCCAGTAAAAGTCATATTCTGATCCCAATTGGCATTATATTGACAAGTGGGAATTTTGAGACTTGAAATAAGAGGTAGACACTACTAAATGTGGAAGGAGATGCATCATTTACATGTTTTCTAATTCCTTTAGATAAACCTCAATTCTCCTATGAAAATCAAAAAACAGGGACTCTTTCAGTAAAAGTCATATTCTGATCCCAATTGGCATAATATTGACAAGTGGGCGTTTTAAGACTTGAAATAAGATGTAGACACTTCTAAATGTCGAAGGAGATGCATCATTTCCAAGTTTTCTAATTCCTTTAGATACACCTCAAATCTCCTATGAAAATCAGAAAACTGGGATTCTTTCTAGTAAAAGTCATATTCTGATCCCAATTGTCATTATATTGACAAGTGGGAGTTTTGAGACTTGAAATAAGAGGTAGACACTGCTAAATGTGGAAGGAGATGCATCATTTCCATGTTTTCTAATTCCTTTAGATAAACCTTAATTATCCTATGAAAATCAGAAAACAGGGACTCTTTCTAGTAAAATTCATATTCTGATCCCAATTGACATTATATTGACAAGTGAGAGTTTTGAGACTTGAAATAAGAGGTAGAAACTACTAAATGTGGAAGGAGATGCTTCATTTCCAAGTTCTCTAATTCCTTTAGATACACCTCAAATCTCCTATGAAAATCAGAAAATTGGGACTCTTTCCACTAAAAGTCATATTCTGATCCCAATTGGCATTATATTGACAAGTGGGCGTTTTGAGACTTGAAATAAGATGTAGACACTACTAAATGTCGAAGGAGATGCATCATTTCCAAGTTTTCTAATTCCTTTAGATACACCTCAAATCTCCTATGAAAATCAGAAAACTGGGATTCTTTCTAGTAAAAGTCATATTGTGATCCCAATTGTTATTATATTGACAAGTGGGAGTTTTGAGACTTGAAATAAGAGGTAGACACTGCTAAATGTGGAAGGAGATGCATCATTTCCATGTTTTCTAATTCCTTTAGATACACCTTAATTCTCCTATGAAAATCAGAAAACAGGGACTCTTTCTAGTAAAAGTCATATTCTGATCCAGTTGACATTGTATTGACAAGTGAGAGTTTTGAGACTTGAAATAAGAGGTAGAAACTACTAAATGTGGAAGGAGATGCTTCATTTCCAAGTTCTCTAATTCCTTTAGATACACCTCAAATCTCCTATGAAAATCAGAAAACAGTGGAAGGTTTCCAGTAAAAGACATATTCTGATCCGAGTTGGCATTATATTGAGAAGTGGGAGTTTTGAGACTTGAAATAAGTGGGACTCTTTCTAGTAAAAGTCATATTCTGATCCCAATTGGCATTATATTGACAAGTGGGAGTTTTGAGACTTGAAATAAGAGGTAGAAATTGCTAAATGTGGAAGGAGATGCATCATTTCCATGTTTTCTAATTCCTTTAGATACACCTCAGTTCTCCTATGAAAATCAGAAAACAGGGACTCTTTCTAGTAAAAGTCATATTCTGATCCCAATTGGCATTATATTGACAAGTGGGAGTTTTGAGACTTGAAATAAAATGAAGA
>NW_006256789.1:4484-10381 GCF_000478725.1 Eutrema salsugineum | reverse complement strand
TCCAAGGATATGCATCATTTCCAAGTTCTCTAATTCCTTTAGATACACCTCAAATCTCCTATGAAAATCAGAAAACAGTGGAAGGTTTCCAGTAAAAGACATATTCTGATCCGAATTGGCATTATATTGACAAGTGGGAGTTTTGAGACTTGAAATAAGTGGGACTCTTTCTAGTAAAAGTCATATTCTGATCCCAATTGGCATTATATTGACAAGTGGGAGTTTTGAGACTTGAAATAAGAGGTAGAAACTGCTAAATGTGGAAGGAGATGCATCATTTCGATGTTTTCTAAATCCTTTAGATACACCTCAATTCTCCTATGAAAATCAGAAAACAGGGACTCTTTCTAGTAAAAGTCATATTCTGATCCCAATTGACATTATATTGACAAGTGAGAGTTTTGAGACTTGAAATAAGAGGTAGAAATTACTAAATGTGGAAGGAGATGCTTCATTTTCAAGTTCTCTAATTCCTTTAGATACACCTCAAATCTCCTATGAAAATCAGAAAACAGTGGAAGGTTTCCAGTAAAAGACATATTCTGATCCGAATTGGCATTATATTGACAAGTGGGAGTTTTGAGACTTGAAATAAGTGGGACTCTTTCTAGTAAAATTCATATTCTGATCTCAATTGACATTATATTGACAAGTGGGCGATTTGAGACTTGAAATAAGATGTAGACACTACTAAATGTCGAAGGAGATGCATCATTTCCAAGTTTTCTAATTCCTTTAGATACACCTCAAATCTCCTATGAAAATCAGAAAACAGGGACTCTTTCTAGTAAAAGTCATATTCTGATCCCAGTTGACATTATATTGACAAGTGGGCGTTTTGAGACTTGAAATAAGATGTAGACACTACTAAATGTCGAAGGAGATGCATCATTTCCAAGTTTTCTAATTCCTTTAGATACACCTCAATCTCCTATGAAAATCAGAAAACTGGGATTCTTTCTAGTAAAAGTCATATTGTGATCCCAATTGTTATTATATTGACAAGTGGGAGTTTTGAGACTTGAAATAAGAGGTAGACACTGCTAAATGTGGAAGGAGATGCATCATTTCCATGTTTTCTAATTCCTTTAGATACACCTTAACTCTCCTATGAAAATCAGAAAACAGGGACTCTTTCAGTAAAAGTCATATTCTGATCCCAATTGGCATTATATTGACAAGTGAGAGTTTTGAGACTTGAAATAAGAGGTAGAAACTACTAAATGTGGAAGGATATGCTTCATTTCCAAGTTCTCTAATTCCTTTAGATACACCTCAAATCTCCTATGAAAATCAGAAAACAGTGGAAGGTTTCCAGTAAAAGACATATTCTGATCCGAATTGGCATTATATTGACAAGTGGGAGTTTTGAGACTTGAAATAAGTGGGACTCTTTCTAGTAAAAGTCATATTCTGATCCCAATTGGCATTATATTGACAAGTGGGAGTTTTGAGACTTGAAATAAGAGGTAGAAACTGCTAAATGTGGAAGGAGATGCATCATTTCCATGTTTTCTAAATCCTTTAGATACACCTCAATTCTCCTATGAAAATCAGAAAACAGGGACTCTTTCTAGTAAAAGTCATATTCTGATCCCAATTGACATTATATTGACAAGTGAGAGTTTTGAGACTTGAAATAAGAGGTAGAAATTACTAAATGTGGAAGGAGATGCTTCATTTTCAAGTTCTCTAATTCCTTTAGATACACCTCAAATCTCCTATGAAAATCAGAAAACTAGGACTTTTTCCACTAAAAGACATATTCTGATCGAATTGGCATTATATTGACAAGTGGGAGTTTTGAGACTTGAAATAAGAGGTAGAAACTACAAAATGTGGAAGGAGATGCTTCATTTCCAAGTTCTCTAATTCCTTTAGATACACCTCAAATCTCCTATGAAAATCAGAAAACAGGGACTCTTTCTAGTAAAAGTCATATTCTGATCCCAATTGGCATTATATTGACAAGTGGGCGTTTTGAGACTTGAAATAAGATGTAGACACTACTAAATGTCGAAGGAGATGCATCATTTCCAAGTTTTCTAATTCCTTTAGATACACCTCAAATCTCCTATGAAAATCAGAAAACTGGGATTCTTTCTAGTAAAAGTCATATTCTGATCCCAATTGTTATTATATTGACAAGTGGGAGTTTTGAGACTTGAAATAAGAGGTAGACACTGCTAAATGTGGAAGGAGATGCATCATTTCCATGTTTTCTAATTCCTTTAGATACACCTTAATTCTCCTATGAAAATCAGAAAACAGGGACTCTTTCTAGTAAAAGTCATATTCTGATCCCAATTGACATTATATTGACAAGTGAGAGTTTTGAGACTTGAAATAAGAGGTAGAAACTACTAAATGTGGAAGGAGATGCTTCATTTCCAAGTTCTCTAATTCCTTTAGATACACCTCAAATCTCCTATGAAAATCAGAAAACAGTGGAAGGTTTCCAGTAAAAGACATATTCTGATCCGAATTGGCATTATATTGACAAGTGGGAGTTTTGAGACTTGAAATAAGTGGGACTCTTTCTAGTAAAAGTCATATTCTGATCCCAATTGGTATTATATTGACAAGTGGGAGTTTTGAGACTTGAAATAAGAGGTAGAAACTGCTAAATGTGGAAGGAGATGCATCATTTCCATGTTTTCTAAATCCTTTAGATACACCTCAATTCTCCTATGAAAATCAGAAAACAGGGACTCTTTCTAGTAAAAGTCATATTCTGATCCCCAATTGACATTATAATGACAAGTGAGAGTTCTGAGACTTGAAATAAAAAGGTAGAACACTACTAAATGTGGAAGGAGATGCTTCATTTCCAAGTTCTCTAATTCCCTTTAGATACACCCTCAAATCTCCTAAGAAAATCAGAAAAACTGGGACTCTTTCCACTAAAAGACATATTCTGATCCGAATTAGCATTATATTGACAAGTGGGCGTTTTGAGACTTGAAATAAGATGTAGACACTACTAAATGTCGAAGGAGATGCATCATTTCCAAGTTTTCTAATTCCTTTAGATACACCTCAAATCTCCTATGAAAATCAGAAAACTGGGATTCTTTCTAGTAAAAGTCATATTCTGATCCCAATTGTCATTATATTGACAAGTGGGAGTTTTGAGACTTGAAATAAGAGGTAGACACTGCTAAATGTCGAAGGAGATGCATCATTTCCATGTTTTCTAATTCCTTTAGATACACCTTAATTCTCCTATGAAAATCAGAAAACAAGGACTCTTTCTGGTAAAAGTCATATTCTGATCCCAATTGACATTATATTGACAAGTGAGAGTTTTGAGACTTGAAATAAGAGGTAGAAACTACTAAATGTGGAAGGAGATGCTTCATTTCCAAGTTCTCTAATTCCTTTAGATACACCTCAAATCTCCTATGAAAATCAGAAAACAGTGGAAGGTTTCCAGTAAAAGACATATTCTGATCCGAGTTGGCATTATATTGAGAAGTGGGAGTTTTGAGACTTGAAATAAGTGGGACTCTTTCTAGTAAAAGTCATATTCTGATCCCAATTGGCATTATATTGACAAGTGGGAGTTTTGAGACTTGAAATAAGAGGTAGAAATTGCTAAATGTGGAAGGAGATGCATCATTTCCATGTTTTCTAATTCCTTTAGATACACCTCAGTTCTCCTATGAAAATCAGAAAACAGGGACTCTTTCTAGTAAAAGTCATATTCTGATCCCAATTGGCATTATATTGACAAGTGGGAGTTTTGAGACTTGAAATAAGAGGTAGACACTACTAAATGTGGAAGGAGATGCTTCATTTCCAAGTTCTCTAATTCCTTTAGATACACCTCAAATCTCCTATGAAAATCAGAAAACAGTGGAAGGTTTCCAGTAAAAGACATATTCTGATCCGAATTGGCATTATATTGAGAAGTGGGAGTTTTGAGACTTGAAATAAGTGGGACTCTTTCTAGTAAAAGTCATATTCTGATCCCAATTGGCATTATATTGACAAGTGGGAGTTTTGAGACTTGAAATAAGAGGTAGAAATTGCTAAATGTGGAAGGAGATGCATCATTTCCATGTTTTCTAATTCCTTTAGATACACCTAAGTTCTCCTATGAAAATCAGAAAACAGGGACTCTTTCTAGTAAAAGTCATATTCTGATCCCAATTGGCATTATATTGACAAGTGGGAGTTTTGAGACTTGAAATAAGAGGTAGACACTACTAAATGTGGAAGGAGATGCATCATTTACATGTTTTCTAATTCCTTTAGATACACCTCAATTCTCCTATGAAAATCAAAAAACAGGGACTCTTTCAGTAAAAGTCATATTCTGATCCCAATTGGCATTATATTGACAAGTGAGAGTTTTGAGACTTGAAATAAGAGGTAGAAACTACTAAATGTGGAAGGAGATGGTTCATTTCCAAGTTCTCTAATTCCTTTAGATACACCTCAAATCTCCTATGAAAATCAGAAAACTGGGACTCTTTCCACTAAAAGACATATTCTGATCCGAATTGGCATTATATTGACAAGTGGGCATTTTGAGACTTGAAATGAGATGTAGACACTACTAAATGTCGAAGGAGATGCATCATTTCCAAGTTTTCTAATTCCTTTAGATACACCTCAAATCTCCTATGAAAATCAGAAAACAGGGACTCTTTCTAGTAAAAGTCATATTCTGATCCCAATTGGCATTATATTGACAAGTGGGCGTTTTGAGACTTGAAATAAGATGTAGACACTACTAAATGTCGAAGGAGATGCATCATTTCCAAGTTTTCTAATTCCTTTAGATACACCTCAAATCTCCTATGAAAATCAGAAAACTGGGATTCTTTCTAGTAAAAGTCATATTCTGATCCCAATTGTTATTATATTGACAAGTGGGAGTTTTGAGACTTGAAATAAGAGGTAGACACTGCTAAATGTGGAAGGAGATGCATCATTTCCATGTTTTCTAATTCCTTTAGATACACCTTAATTCTCCTATGAAAATCAGAAAACAGGGACTCTTTCTAGTAAAAGTCATATTCTGATCCCAGTTGACATTATATTGACAAGTGAGAGTTTTGAGACTTGAAATAAGAGGTAGAAACTACTAAATGTGGAAGGAGATGCTTCATTTCCAAGTTCTCTAATTCCTTTAGATACACCTCAAATCTCCTATGAAAATCAGAAAACAGTGGAAGGTTTCCAGTAAAAGACATATTCTGATCCGAATTGGCATTATATTGACAAGTGGGAGTTTTGAGACTTGAAATAAGTGGGACTCTTTCTAGTAAAAGTCATATTCTGATCCCAATTGGCATTATATTGACAAGTGGGAGTTTTGAGACTTGAAATAAGAGGTAGAAACTGCTAAATGTGGAAGGAGATGCATCATTTCCATGTTTTCTAAATCCTTTAGATACACCTCAATTCTCCTATGAAAATCAGAAAACAGGGACTCTTTCTAGTAAAAGTCATATTCTGATCCCAATTGACATTATATTGACAAGTGAGAGTTTTGAGACTTGAAATAAGAGGTAGAAATTACTAAATGTGGAAGGAGATGCTTCATTTTCAAGTTCTCTAATTCCTTTAGATACACCTCAAATCTCCTATGAAAATCAGAAAACTAGGACTTTTTCCACTAAAAGACATATTCTGATCGAATTGGCATTATATTGACAAGTGGGAGTTTTGAGACTTGAAATAAGAGGTAGAAACTACAAAATGTGGAAGGAGATGCTTCATTTCCAAGTTCTCTAATTCCTTTAGATACACCTCAAATCTCCTATGAAAATCAGAAAACTGGGAGTCTTTCTAGTAAAAGTCATATTCTAATCCCAATTGGCATTATATTGACAAGTGGGAGTTTTGAGACTTGAAATAACAGGTATACACTACTAAATGTGGAA
>NW_006256789.1:0-4384 GCF_000478725.1 Eutrema salsugineum | reverse complement strand
AGATACACCTCAAAACTCCTATGAAAATCACAAAACTGGGACTCTTTCCAGTAAAAGTCATATTCTGATCCCAATTGGCATTATATTGACAAATGGGAGTTTTGAGACTTGAAATAAGAGGTAGACACTACTAAATGTGGAAGGAGATGCATCATTTACATGTTTTCTAATTCCTTTAGATACACCTCAATTCTCCTATGAAAATCAAAAAACAGGGACTCTTTCAGTAAAAGTCATATTCTGATCCCAATTGGCATTATATTGACAAGTGGGCGTTTTGAGACTTGAAATAAGATGTAGACACTACTAAATGTCGAAGGAGATGCATCATTTCCAAGTTTTCTAATTCCTTTAGATACACCTCAAATCTCCTATGAAAATCAGAAAACTGGGATTCTTTCTAGTAAAAGTCATATTCTGATCCCAATTGTCATTATATTGACAAGTGGGAGTTTTGAGACTTGAAATAAGAGGTAGACACTGCTAAATGTGGAAGGAGATGCATCATTTCCATGTTTTCTAATTCCTTTAGATTAACCTTAATTCTCCTATGAAAATCAGAAAACAGGGACTCTTTCTAGTAAAAGTCATATTCTGATCCCAATTGACATTATATAGACAAGTGAGAGTTTTGAGACTTGAAATAAGAGGTAGAAACTACTAAATGTGGAAGGAGATGCTTCATTTCCAAGTTGTCTAATTCCTTTAGATACACCTCAAATCTCCTATGAAAATCAGAAAACTGGGACTCTTTCCACTAAAACACATATTCTTATCCGAATCGGCATTATATGACAAGTGGGCGTTCTGAGACTTGAAATATGATGTAGACACTATTAAATGTCGAAGGAGATGCATCATTTCCAAGTTTTCTAATTCCTTTAGATACACCTCAAATCTCCTATGAAAATCAGAAAACAGGGACTCTTTCTAGTAAAAGTCATATTCTGATCCCAATTGGCATTATATTGACAAGTGGGAGTTTTGAGACTTGAAATAAGAGGTAGAAACTGCTAAATGTGGAAGGAGATGCATCATTTCCTTGTTTTCTAATTCCTTTAGATACACCTTAATTCTCCTATGAAAATCACAAAACTAGGACTCTTTCCAGTAAAAGTCATATTCTGATCCCAATTGGCATTATATTGACAAGTGGGAGTTTTGAGACTTGAAATAAGAGGTAGACACTACTAAATGTGGAAGGAGATGCATCATTTACATGTTTTCTAATTCCTTTAGATACACCTCAATTCTCCTATGAAAATCAAAAAATAGGGACTCTTTCAGTAAAAGTCATATTCTGATCCCAATTGGCATTATATTGACAAGTGGGCGTTTTGAGACTTGAAATAAGATGTAGACACTACTAAATGTCGAAGGAGATGCATCATTTCCAAGTTTTCTAATTCCTTTAGATACACCTCAAATCTCCTATGAAAATCAGAAAACTGGGATTCTTTCTAGTAAAAGTCATATTCTGATCCCAATTGTCATTATATTGACAAGTGGGAGTTTTGAGACTTGAAATAAGAGGTAGACACTGCTAAATGTGGAAGGAGATGCATCATTTCCATGTTTTCTAATTCCTTTAGATACACCTTAATTCTCCTATGAAAATCACAAAACTAGGACTCTTTCCAGTAAAAGTCATATTCTGATCCCAATTGGCATTATATTGACAAGTGGGAGTTTTGAGACTTGAAATAAGAGGTAGACACTACTAAATGTGGAAGGAGATGCATCATTTACATGTTTTCTAATTCCTTTAGATACACCTCAATTCTCCTATGAAAATCAAAAAATAGGGACTCTTTCAGTAAAAGTCATATTCTGATCCCAATTGGCATTATATTGACAAGTGGGCGTTTTGAGACTTGAAATAAGATGTAGACACTACTAAATGTCGAAGGAGATGCATCATTTCCAAGTTTTCTAATTCCTTTAGATACACCTCAAATCTCCTATGAAAATCAGAAAACTGGGATTCTTTCTAGTAAAAGTCATATTCTGATCCCAATTGTCATTATATTGACAAGTGGGAGTTTTGAGACTTGAAATAAGAGGTAGACACTGCTAAATGTGGAAGGAGATGCATCATTTCCATGTTTTCTAATTCCTTTAGATAAACCTTAATTCTCCTATGAAAATCAGAAAACAGGGACTCTTTCTAGTAAAAGTCATATTCTGATCCCAATTGACATTATATTGACAAGTGAGAGTTTTGAGACTTGAAATAAGAGGTAGAAACTACTAAATGTGGAAGGAGATGCTTCATTTCCAAGTTCTCTAATTCCTTTAGATACACCTCAAATCTCCTATGAAAATCAGAAAACTGAGACTCTTTCCACTAAAAGACATATTCTGATCCGAATTGGCATTATATTGACAAGTGGGCGTTTTGAGACTTGAAATAAGATGTAGACACTATTAAATGTCGAAGGAGATGCATCATTTCCAAGTTTTCTAATTCCTTTAGATACACCTCAAATCTCCTATGAAAATCAGAAAACAGGGACTCTTTCTAGTAAAAGTCATATTCTGATCCCAATTGGCATTATATTGACAAGTGGGCGTTTTGAGACTTGAAATAAGATGTAGACACTACTAAATGTCGAAGGAGATGCATCATTTCCAAGTTTTCTAATTCCTTTAGATACACCTCAAATCTCCTATGAAAATCAGAAAACTGGGATTCTTTCTAGTAAAAGTCATATTCTGATCCCAATTGTTATTATATTGACAAGTGGGAGTTTTGAGACTTGAAATAAGAGGTAGACACTGCTAAATGTGGAAGGAGATGCATCATTTCCAAATTTTCTAATTCATTCAGATACACCTCAAATCTCCTATGAAAATCAGAAAACTGGGACTCTTTCTAGTAAAAGACATATTCTCATCCCAATTGGCATTATATTGACAAGTGGGAGTTTTCAGACTTGAAATAAGAAGTAGACACTACTAAATGTGGAAGGAGATACATCATTTCCAAGTTTTCTAATTCCTATAGATAATCCGCAATTCTCCTATGAAACTCAAAAAACACGGACTCTTGTTGGTCCAAGTCATATTTTGATCCCAATTGGCATTATATTGTCAAGTGGGAGTTTTGAGACTTGAAATAAGAGGTAGACACTACTAAATGTGGAAGGAGATGCTTCATTTCCAAGTTCACTAATTCCCTTAGATACACCTCAAATCTCCTATGAAAATCAGAAAACTGGGACTCTTTCTAGTAAAAGTCATATTCTGATCCCAATTGGCATTATATTGACAAGTGGGAGTTTTGAGACTTGAAATAAGAGGTAGAAACTGCTAAATGTGAAAGGAGATGCATCATTTCCATGTTTTCTAATTCCTTTAGATACACCTCAATTCTCCTATGAAAATCAGAAAACAGGGACTCTTTCTAGTAAAAGTCATATTCTGATCCCAATTGACATTATATTGACAAGTGAGAGTTTTGAGACTTGAAATAAGAGGTAGAAACTACTAAATGTGGAAGGAGATGCTTCATTTCCAAGTTCTCTAATTCCTTTAGATACACCTCAAATCTCCTATGAAAATCAGAAAACAGTGGAAGGTTTCCAGTAAAAGACATATTCTGATCCGAATTGGCATTATATTGACAAGTGGGAGTTTTGAGACTTGAAATAAGTGGGACTCTTTCTAGTAAAAGTCATATTCTGATCCCAATTGGCATTATATTGACAAGTGGGAGTTTTGAGACTTGAAATAAGAGGTAGAAACTGCTAAATGTGGAAGGAGATGCATCATTTCCATGTTTTCTAAATCCTTTAGATACACCTCAATTCTCCTATGAAAATCAGAAAACAGGGACTCTTTCTAGTAAAAGTCATATTCTGATCCCAATTGACATTATATTGACAAGTGAGAGTTTTGAAACTTGAAATAAGAGGTAGAAATTACTAAATGTGGAAGAAGATGCTTCATTTTCAAGTTCTCTAATTCCTTTAGATACACCTCAAATCTCCTATGAAAATCAGAAAACTTGGACTTTTTCCATTAAAAGACATATTCTGATCGAATTGGCATTATATTGACAAGTGGGAGTTTTGAGACTTGAAATAAGAGGTAGAAACTACTAAATGTGGAAGGAGATGCATCATTTCCAAGTTTTCTAATTCCTTTAGATACACCTCAATTCTCCTATGAAAATCAGAAAACTGGGAGTCTTTCTAGTAAAAGTCATATTCTAATCCCAATTGGCAATATATTGACAAGTGGGAGTTTTGAGACTTGAAATAACAGGTATACACTACTAAATGTGGAAGGAGATGCTTCATTTCGAAGTTTTCTAATTCTTTTAGATACACCTCAAAACTCCTATGAAAATCACAAAACTGGGACTCTTCCAGTAAAAGTC
>NW_006256790.1:7299-9981 GCF_000478725.1 Eutrema salsugineum | reverse complement strand
TCTCTACTTCTTATTTGTAAGCTCATAACTGCCGCTTGTCAATATAGTACCATTTTGGATCAGAATACAACTTTTCTTAAACAGAGTCCCAGTTTTCTGATTTTCGTAAGAGAGTTTTGGTGTAGCTAAAGGAATAAGAAAACAAGTAAATGATGCATATCCTTCCACATTTAGGACTCTCTACTTCTTCTTTGTAAGCCCAAAACTCCCTCTTGTCAATATAGTACCATTTTGGATCAGAATTTGTCTTTTCTTTAACAGAGTCCCAGTTTTCTGATTTTCGTAGGAGAGTTTTGGTGTAGCTAAAGGAATAAGAAAACAAGTAAATGATGCATATCCTTCCACATTTAGGACTCTCTACTTCTTATTTGTAAGCTCAAAACGCCCTCTTGTCAATATAGTACCATTTTGGATCAGAATATGACTTTTCTTAAACAGAGTCCCAGTTTTCTGATTTTCGTAGGAGAGTTTTGGTGTAGCTAAAGGAATAAGAAAACAAGTAAATGATGCATATCCTTCCATATTTAGGACTCTCTACTTCTTCTTTGTAAGCTCAAAACTCCCTCTTGTCAATATAGTACCATTTTGGATCAGAATACAACTTTTCTTTTACAGAGTCCGAGTTTTCTGATTTTCGTAGGAGAGTTTTGGTGTAGCTAAAGGAATAAGAAAACAAGTAAATGATGCATCTCTTTCCACATTTAGGACTCTCTACTTCTTCTTTGTAAGCTCAAAACTCCCTCTTGTAAATATAGTACCATTTTGGATCAGAATACAACTTTTCTTTAACAGAGTCCCAGTTTTCTGATTTTCGTAGGAGAGTTTTAGTGTAGCTAACGGAATATGAAAACAAGTAAATGATGCATCTCCTTCCACATTTAGGAGTCTCTACTTCTTATTTGTAAGCTCATAACTCCCTCTTGTCAATATAGTACCATTTTGGATCAGAATATGACTTTTCTTAAACAGAGTCCCAGTTTTCTGATTTTCGGAGGAGAGTTTTGGTGTAGCTAAAGGAATAAGAAAACAAGGTAAATGATGCATGTCCTTCACATTTAGGACTCTCTACTTCTTCGTTGTAAGCTCAAAACTCCCTCTTGTCAATATAGTACCATTTTGGATCAGAATTCGTCTTTTCTTTAACAGAGTCCCAGTTTTCTGATTTTCATAGGAGAGTTTTGGTGTAGCTAAACGAATAAGAAAACAAGTAAATGATGCATCTCCTTCCACATTTAGGAGTCTCTACTTCTTATTTGTAAGCTCATAACTCCCGCTTGTCAATATAGTACCATTTTGGATCAGAATATGACTTTTCTTAAACAGAGTCCCAGTTTTCTGATTTTCGTAGGAGAGTTTTGGTGTAGCTAAAGGAATAAGAAAACAAGTAAATGATGTATCTCTTTCCACATTTAGGACTCTCTACTTCTTATTTGTAAGCTCATAACTGCCGCTTGTCAATATAGTACCATTTTGGATCAGAATACAACTTTTCTTAAACAGAGTCCCAGTTTTCTGATTTTCGTAAGAGAGTTTTGGTGTAGCTAAAGGAATAAGAAAACAAGTAAATAATGCATATCCTTCCACATTTAGGAATCTCTACTTCTTCTTTGTAAGCTCAAAACTCCCTCTTGTCAATATAGTAACATTTTAGACCCGAATATGACTTTTCTTAAACATAGTCCCAGTTTTCTGATTTTCGTAAGAGAGTTTGGTGTAGCTAAAGGAATAAGAAAACAAGTAAATCATGCATATCCTTCCACATTTAGGACTCTCTACTTCTTCTTTGTAAGCTCAAAACACCCTCTTGTCAATATAGTACCATTTTGGATCAGAATATGACTTTTCTTAAACAGTGTCCTAGTTTTCTGATTTTTGTAGGAGAGTTTTGGTGTAACTAACGGAATAAGAAAACAAGTAAATCATGCATATCCTTCCACATTTAGGACTCTCTACTTCTTCTTTGTAAGTTCAAAACTCCCTCTTGTCAATATAGTACCATTTTGGATCAGAATATGACTTTGCTTAAACAGAGTCCCAGTTTTCTGATTTTCGGAGGAGAGTTTTGGTGTAGCTAAAGGAATAAGAAAACAAGTAAATGATGCATATCCTTCCACATTTAGGACTCTCTACTTCTTCTTTGTAAGCCCAAAACTCCCTCTTGTCAATATAGTACCATTTTGGATCAGAATATGTCTTTTCTTTAACAGAGTCCCAGTTTTCTGATTTTCGTAGGAGAGTTTTGGTGTAGCTAAAGGAATAAGAAAACAAGTAAATCATGCATATCCTTCCACAATTAGGACTCTCTACTTCTTATTTGTAAGCTCAAAACGCCCTCTTGTCAATATAGTACCATTTTGGATCAGAATATGACTTTCTTAAACAGAGTCCCAGTTTTCTGATTTTCGTAGGAGAGTTTTGGTGTAGCTAAAGGAATAAGAAAACAAGTAAATTATGTATCTCTTTCCACATTTAGGACTCTCTACTTCTTATTTGTAAGCTCATAACTGCCGCTTGTCAATATAGTACCATTTTGGATCAGAATATGACTTTTCTTAAACAGATTCCCAGTTTTCTGATTTTCGTAAGAGAGTTTGGTGGAGCTCAAGGAATAAGAAAACAAGGAAATCAAGCATATCCTTCCACATTTAGGACTCTCTACTTCTTCTTTGGAAGCTCAAAACT
>NW_006256790.1:5144-6467 GCF_000478725.1 Eutrema salsugineum | reverse complement strand
TTCTTTGTAAGCTCAAAACTCCCTCTTGTCATATAGTACCATTTTGGATCAGAATATGACTTTTCTTAAACAGAGCTCCCAGTTTTCTGATTTTCGTAGGAGAGTTTTGGTGTAGCTAAAGGAATAAGAAAACAAGTAAATGATGCATATCCTTTCCACATTTAGGACTCTCTACTTCTTCTTTGTAAGCTCAAAACTCCCTCTTGTCAATATAGTACCATTTTGGATCAGAATACGACTTTTCTTTTACAGAGTCCCAGTTTTCTGATTTTCATAGGAGAGTTTTGGTGTAGCTAAAGGAATAAGAAAACAAGTAAATGATGCATATCCTTCCACATTTAGGACTCTCTACTTCTTCTTTGTAAGCTCAAAACTCCCTCTTGTCAATATAGTACCATTTTGGATCAGAATACAACTTTTCTTTAACAGAGTCCCAGTTTTCTGATTTTTGTAGGAGAGTTTTGGTGTAGCTAACGGAATATGAAAACAAGTAAATGATGCATCTCCTTCCACATTTAGGAGTCTCTACTTCTTATTTGTAAGCTCATAACTCCCTCTTGTCAATATAGTACCATTTTGGATCAGAATATGACTTTTCTTAAACAGAGTCCCAGTTTTCTGATTTTCGGAGGAGAGTTTTGGTGTAGCTAAAGGAATAAGAAAACAAGTAAATGATGCATCTCCTTCCACATTTAGGAGTCTCTACTTCTTATTTGTAAGCTCATAACTCCCGCTTGTCAATATAGTACCATTTTGGATCAGAATACAACTTTTCTTTAACAGAGTCCCAGTTTTCTGATTTTCGTAGGAGAGTTTTGGTGTAGCTAAAGGAATAAGAAAACAAGTAAATCATGCATATCCTTCCACATTAGGACTCTCTACTTCTTCTTTGTAAGCTCAAAACTCCCTCTTGTCAATATAGTACCATTTTGGATCAGAATACAACTTTTCTTAAACATAGTCCCAGTTTTCTGATTTTCGTAAGAGAGTTTGGTGTAGCTAAAGGAATAAGAAAACAAGTAAATCATGCATATCCTTCCACATTTAGGACTCTCTACTTCTTCTTTGTAAGCTCAAAACTCCCTCTTGTCAATATAGTACCATTTTGGATCAGAATATGACTTTTCTTAAACAGTCTCCTAGTTTTCTGATTTTTGTAGGAGAGTTTTGGTGTAACTAACGGAATAAGAAAACAAGTAAATCATGCGTATCCTTCCACATTTAGGACTCTCTACTTCTTCTTTGCAAGTTCAAAAATCCCGCTTGTCAATAGAGTACCATTTTGGATCAGAATATGACGTTGCTTACTCAGAGTCCCAGTTT
>NW_006256790.1:1941-4159 GCF_000478725.1 Eutrema salsugineum | reverse complement strand
ATAGTACCATTTTGGATCAGAACATGTCTTTTCTTAAACAGAGTCCCAGTTTCTGATTTTCGTAAGAGAGTTTTGGTGTAGCTAATAGAATAAGAAAACAAGTAAATCATGCATATCCTTCCACATTTAGGACTCTCTACTTCTTATTTGTAAGCTCAAAACTCCCTCTTGTCAATATAGTACCATTTTGGATCAGAATATGACTTTTCTTAAACAGAGTCCCAGTTTTCTTATTTTCGTAGGAGAGTTTTGGTGTAGCTAACGGAATATGAAAACAAGTAAATGATGCATCTCCTTCCACATTTAGGAGTCTATACTTCTTATTTGTAAGCTCATCACTCCCTCTTGTCAATATAGTACCATTTTGGATCAGAATATGACTTTTCTTAAACAGAGTCCCAGTTTTCTGATTTTCGGAGGAGAGTTTTGGTGTAGCTAAAGGAATAAGAAAACAAGTAAATGATGCATATCCCTCCACATTTAGGACTCTCTACTTCTTCTTTGTAAGCTCAAAACTCCCTCTTGTCAATTTAGTACCATTTTGGATCAGAATACAACTTTTCTTTAAATGAGTCCCAGTTTTCTGATTTTCGTAGGAGAGTTTTGGTGTAGCTAAAGGAATATGAAAACAAGTAAATCATGCATATACTTCCACATTTAGGACTCTCTACTTCTTCTTTGTAAGCTCAAAACGCCCTCTTGTCAATATAGTACCATTTTGGATCAGAATACAACTTTTCTTAAACAGAGTCCCAGTTTTCTGATTTTCGTAGGAGAGTTTTGGTGTAGCTAAAGGAATAAGAAAAAAGTAAATTATGTATCTCTTTCCACATTTAGGACTCTCTACTTCTTATTTGTAAGCTCGAAACTGCCGCTTGTCAATATAGTACCATTTTGGATCAGAATATGACTTTTTCTTAAACAGATTCCCAGTTTTCTGATTTTCATAAGAGAGTTTGGTGTAGCTAAAGGAATAAGAAACAAGTAAATCATGCATATCTTCCACATTTAGGACTCTCTACTTCTTCTTTGTAAGCTCAAAACTCCCTCTTGTCAATATAGTACCATTTTGGATCAGAATATGACTTTTCTTAAACAGTGTCCCAGTTTTCTGATTTTCGTAGGAGAGTTTTGGTGTAGCTAACGGAATATGAAAACAAGTAAATGATGCATCTCCTTCCACATTTAGGAGTCTCTACTTCTTATTTATAAGCTCATAACTCCCTCTTGTCAATATAGTACCATTTTGGATCAGAATATGACTTTTCTTAAACAGAGTCCCAGTTTTCTGATTTTCGTAGGAGAGTTTTGGTGTAGCTAAAGGAATAAGAAAACAAGTAAATGATGTATCTCTTTCCACATTTAGGACTCTCTACTTCTTATTTGTAAGCTCATAACTGCCGCTTGTCAATATAGTACCATTTTGGATCAGAATATGACTTTTCTTAAACAGAGTCCCAGTTTTCTGATTTTCGTAAGAGAGTTTTGGTGTAGCTAAAAGAATAAGAAAACAAGTAAATAATGCATATCCTTCCACATTTATGACTCTCTACTTCTTATTTGTAAGCTCAAAACTCCCTCTTGTCAATATAGTACCATTTTGGATCAGAATATGACTTTTCTTAAACAGAGTCCCAGTTTTCTGATTTTCGTAGGAGAGTTTTGGTGTAGCTAACGGAATATGAAAACAAGTAAATGATGCATCTCCTTCCACATTTAGGAGTCTATACTTCTTATTTGTAAGCTCATAACTCCCTCTTGTCAATATAGTACCATTTTGGATCAGAATATGACTTTTCTTAAACAGAGTCCCAGTTTTCTGATTTTCGGAGGAGAGTTTTGGTGTAGCTAAAGGAATAAGAAAACAAGTAAATGATGCATATCCCTCCACATTTAGAGACTCTCTACTTCTTCTTTGTAAGCTCAAAACTCCCTCTTGTCAATATAGTACCATTTTGGATCAGAATACAACTTTTCTTTAACAGAGTCCCAGTTTTCTGATTTTCGTAGGAGAGTTTTGGTGTAGCTAAAGGAATATGAAAACAAGTAAATCATGAATATCCTTCCACATTTAGGACTCTCTACTTCTTCTTTGTAAGCTCAAAACGCCCTCTTGTCAATATAGTACCATTTTGGATCAGAATACAACTTTTCTTAAACAGAGTCCCGGTTTTCTGATTTTCGTAGGAGAGTTTTGGTGTAGCTAAAGGAATAAGAA
>NW_006256790.1:0-1541 GCF_000478725.1 Eutrema salsugineum | reverse complement strand
TTTGTAAGCTCATAACTCCCGCTGGCAATATAGTACCATTTGGATCAGAATATGACTTTTCTTAAACAGAGTCCAGTTTTCTGATTTTCGTAGGAGAGTTTGGTGTAGCTAAAGGAATAAGAAAACAAGTAAATGATGTATCTCTTCCACATTTAGGACTCTCTACTTATTATTGTAAGCTCATAACTGCCGCTTGTCAATATAGTACCATTTTGGATCAGAATACAACTTTTCTTAAACAGAGTCCCAGTTTTCTGATTTTCGTAAGAGAGTTTTGGTGTAGCTAAAGGAATAAGAAAACAAGTAAATAATGCATATCCTTCCACATTTAGGAATCTCTACTTCTTCTTTGTAAGCTCAAAACTCCCTCTTGTCAATATAGTACCACTTTAGACCCGAATATGACTTTTCTTAAACATAGTCCCAGTATTCTGATTTTCGTAAGAGAGTTTGGTGTAGCTAAAGGAATAAGAAAACAAGTAAATCATGCATATCCTTCCACATTTAGGACTCTCTACTTCTTCTTTGTAAGCTCAAAACTCCCTCTTGTCAATATAATACCATTTTGGATCAGAATATGACTTTTCTTAAACAGTGTCCTAGTTTTCTGATTTTTGTAGGAGAGTTTTGGTGTAACTAACGGAATAAGAAAACAAGTAAATCATGCATATCCTTCCACATTTAGGACTCTCTACTTCTTCTTTGTAAGTTCAAAACTCCCTCTTGTCAATATAGTACCATTTTGGATCAGAATATGACTTTGCTTAAACAGAGTCCCAGTTTTCTGATTTTCGGAGGAGAGTTTTGGTGTAGCTAAAGGAATAAGAAAACAAGTAAATGATGCATATCCTTCCACATTTAGGACTCTCTACTTCTTCTTTGTAAGCTCAAAACTCCCTCTTGTCAATATAGTACCATTTTGGATCAGAATATGTCTTTTCTTTAACAGAGTCCCAGTTTTCTGATTTTCGTAGGAGAGTTTTGGTGTAGCTAAAGGAATAAGAAAACAAGTAAATCATGCATATCCTTCCACAATTAGGACTCTCTACTTCTTATTTGTAAGCTCAAAACGCCCTCTTGTCAATATAGAATCATTTTGGATCAGAATATGACTTTTCTTAAACAGAGTCCCAGTTTTCTGATTTTCGTAGGAGAGTTTTGGTGTAGCTAAAGGAATAAGAAAACAAGTAAATGATGCATATCCTTCCATATTTAGGACTCTCTACTTCTTCTTTGTAAGCTCAAAACTCCCTCTTGTCAATATAGTACCATTTTGGATCAGAATATGACTTTTCTTAAACAGAGTCCCGGTTTTCTGATTTTCATAGGAGAGTTTTGGTGTAGCTAAAGGAATAAGAAAACAAGTAAATGATGCATATCCTTCCACATTTAGGACTCTCTACTTCTTCTTTGTAAGCTCAAAACTCCCTCTTGTAAATATAGTACCATTTTGGATCAGAATACAACTTTTCTTTAACAGAGTCCCAGTTTTCTGATTTTCGTAGAAGAGTTTTGGTGTAGCTAAAGGAATAAGAAAACAA
>NW_006256791.1:7027-8162 GCF_000478725.1 Eutrema salsugineum | reverse complement strand
AAATTACGTGTCATTTTTAATGGTTTTTATCTGAAAATGTGTTAAAATAACTTAAAATATACAGCTTCAAATTATTGTGTTTAATACTTTATTATGTTGTCAATCTAATCGTTTCTCAAATTTAATAAAATGATATTTAATTAAATCTAACGAAAAGTAAAAATTAATAAATGGAATGTCTAATGGAATGACAAGATGGAATGACTTGTGATGTCTAAATTAGGGTTTTCGACTTCTAATGTTTTGTGATTAGCTTTCATCAGTTATATATTATACATAGTTCTATAATTTAAAATAAGTAACATATGAATTTCGTTTTTGCAGCTATTGAAGCTTCGTTTATTTCTACCTATCTTTCGATGGATTCTATAGGTAAATATATACTGTGATGCACAGATACATGTATTTGGACGGATACGGCACTAGTACTTGCAGGAAACGTCCCTGACCCGTTTCAAGTTAAACAGGGACGGCAACATCAAACGGAGACGTCAAAGTTGGGAGATGGGGACGTCTCCGATAAGTTGTGGCGTAAATATATGTGTACCCTTATATATATAGTTTAACTTAATCCCTAAATTAACTTATTATTTCAAAAGGAAACGGAAACATACTAACATAGAAAGAGAATAAAAGGAAAAAGACTATTTGCCTTAGTTTTTTTTTGACATCGAGACTCCTTGTCTTCCTCTGTTCTTAATCTCACGAGTCAGTACTCACAGACTTAGCTTGTTTTGTTTTTTTTTTTTCAAGAAATCAAACTAAGTATTTTATAAATGTTAAGACTCAAATGTGATATTTTTCATATCCTAAGTCATGGGTACTATTTCTTATAAAATTATTGACATATCCATGCCGTACCCGTATCCATAAATTTTTATTTTGCCGTTTCCCATACCCGTTCCCGTCTCTGTTTCTTGTACCCGTACCCGTCTCAGTAATTTTTAACACTATATCTCTACTCTCTCTTTTTAATAATAAAAAAGTTTTCTTAATTATTGAAATTCAATTTAATAAACTTTAGATGAAATATTAATACTCCATACTGTTATACATTTAACTGATACTGATATTATCATATTAGCAGGTCTTTCGTAGACCAAGAGACATTGTTCATCACCATTTCAACAAACAA
>NW_006256791.1:0-6647 GCF_000478725.1 Eutrema salsugineum | reverse complement strand
GTCATAGAAAATCCCTGGCAACTGACAATGCCTTGTTTTACAATATGACCAATAAAACTATCCAAGACATTACTTGGATTCTTCCATCCTCATATCATGACAACTTTTTTTCTAAAATTGTAAACTCAATCAGACATAACATATAAGAAGAATAACTCCCAAAAATCTGAAAACTTGATCTACATATTATAAGAATGAATCATAATCAAGCCACAAAAATTAAAAACAGAAAAAAGATTAAGCATTACGGAAAACGTACTATATATTCTATCCATTGCTAATTGGTTTGAGTTACAAATCCATAAAACTTGATATGGTATCAGAACTCACACTTAGTGTCTCTATAGAATGATCTAAATAGAGCATGTTGTAATGTAGGACATGTTGCCCGAGTGAGATTCAGTTAGAAATAAATCGGAATAACTTTTATCTTGACCCAAATTGAGCATGTTAGGAATTTCACTTCAAAATTTTGATGTAAATTATAATAGAATATGAGGGATATGGATCAATTCGAAATGTATTAAAGATAATATGTAGCCAAGCTATATAAGATTATATCTAAAAGATAGAGGAATTATATAGTCAAAATATATATGGTCAATTATGAATATCTAAGAAATTGAAAAATAGTCATACTCTGAATATCTAAGATATATAAAGGGAATATATAGAAGACTACTAACCAAAATTCAGGGATATTTTGGTTCCAACCCTTGCCAAGGCCTCCTAATTTTGAAAAAGTATCTGAAATATTTTAATGCATGAATTCCAAATGAATACATAAACTCTAATTATTTAGTTAATTATAAAATTTGAAAGTTACCCATTCCATTTTTTTAACAGGTAAGAATATCATACTTGTTTTGAAAAAGTCCTAGTCCTAAATTTTTCAAATTATGTACTGATGATAATTTTTGTTGTTCTGTATAGTACAAATATATAATTAAAATATCAAATACTATGTATATAATACTATACAAAAAAAGGCAAAATAAATCTTTTTAACTAAATTGACACAGCACAAAAAGGTAAAAAATCTTTGAAATTCAGAATAAGAAAATAAAATCCTTTTTAGATAAAGGTAATAATTTATTCACTTTGATTTTTTTGGTTCATGCATTAGCGATGTACGTATTGTTTTATTTTCTGTATTGTCTATTTCTAACTAAAAAGCAAAAATTCTTTGAATTTCAGAAGAAAGGAAATAAATTCTTTTTTTAGATAATTTATATTATAGAAATATACAAAACCAGCGGCGGATTCAGAAAGATTTTTTAATGGAGGCATAAATAATATACTAAAGATTAGTACACTATATTTATATATATATATATTAATTTTAATATCAAATCTATAGTGTTTAGCTTTTGGCGTTTAGCTTTTTCATGAATATTCAAATTATGGAAAATATAAAATTTTACAAGATATGTTACTCATGTTCTATTTTTTTTTCATAAGAAATTGGAGATACAGTTTAGAAAAAGCCAAAAAAAAAAAAATATATATATATATATATAGTAAACAATAAAGTTAAATAAAATGAAAAATATGTAAAAGATCGGTATGCATGTCTCAACTTTTGAAAAAGGATAAAAAATGCAATTGCAAAAACACATAATAAAGAAAATGAAATTAATCAGGTTATAAGAAAATGTTTACGGAAATCTTTAGAAAGAAATCATATAATTTTGGAGAATGTTGAACAAAAATGAAGCAAAAAAGTAAGAAGGAAATTATATTAAATGAGTAAGGGCAATAGTTATTGAATACTGAGCGTGACAATACTCAGAATGGTAAGGGCTGTATTAAAAAATTTGTTCACTCATGAATATTATGTAATTTATTCACATAATATATTTAAGAATATTACTGGGTGCATGCACCAATGGATACGTCAGCCCTTGCCCAAAAGTGAGGATATCTTATTTAATAAAAAAAACAAAACATAGCCTTACTAAGCTTTTCTAGTCATCATATGCAACTCAGAGGACTTGCTTCATCTCGATCTTGTGACTCTAACAAGAGTAAAGACAAATATTTTATTAGATTTTTCTCAATATTCATATTGTCATAGTTTGTTATTTTCATTTTCGATATCCTTTTATTCAACATTTTTTACCTCGTATTTTCTAAAATTTCTCTTCATCAGTTTTATGTTATTCTTCTTTTTCTTCTTAACTTTTTTCTCCATTTTTCTCCATTTTTCTCCTCTTCTTCTTCTTCTTCGACTTCTATATCTTCTTTTTCTTTTTTTTTCCAGTTTTTCTTCATCCTATTTTTCTGATTTTGTTTCGTCTCTTATTTTTACTTATGTCATATATACATATATATATATATATATATTCTTCCTCTTCTATTTCAGAATCATTTGTGTGTTTCTCTTTATATTTTTCATTTTTTTTCTTCCTCGTATTTTTCTTATTCTTATTCATCATCTTTGATTTTCATTTGTATCACTGTCGTTTTCTTTAACTAATTCTTCTTATTATTTTTTCCAGCTTTTACTTCTACAAGACAGTTAGGAGAAACCGGTTTGGGGGTCATATTCTTCAGAATCCTTACAAAACTCATGAGGAGGTATGAAAATTTAGAAAATTTTTTCTTACTTTAAAAGATAATTATTTTTTGCTATTTCAATTGGTATTAAAAAATCAGTTCATGTCTTGCTTGTCACAATGGATGAGCAAAAAATACCAAATTTGAAAAAACCTCAACTAAGCTGCAAACCTAACTTAATAATGAAGTTTATGTGTCATGTATTTTTTATTTAACCTAATTCATTTCTAAAAACCAATGCAAGCTTATCGGTGACTACATAATTACCTAGTCTTTATAATAAAGTCTACGTTAAAAAAATACATGACACATATAGTCACGTCTTCCCCATTGTAGACTTCATTATTACTGGCCGAAGAATGTCGCAAGACACATCTTCACAAACATTGAATAACAATCACAATCAACGAAAAACACGACTTGTCACCAAAATCAATAGATTTAGAAAATTACTGGCCTAAGAAGATTAAGAAGATCGATGCTATATCAATAGGGAAACGAAATTATACCTACGAAGAAGAATATCAGAAACGTATACATAATCACTCATTAACAAATAAAAACAAAAATTTGGTCAATGAAGAAAGCAAAGGTGACAAATATTAAGAAAAAGGTTGAGAGAAAACGGAACTAAACAAAGAGAAAACAGTAAGCACATATAATATTTATTTACCTATAGAATCCATCGAAAGATAGGTAGAAATAAACGAAGCTTCAATAGCTGCAAAAACAAAATTCATATGTTACTTATTTTAGGTTATAGAATTATGTATACTATATAACTGACAAAAGCTAATCACAAAACATTAGAAGTCGAAAACCCTAATCTAGACATCACAAATATCATCATTTCTTTACACATTTCATTTATTAATTTTTACTTTTTCGTTAGATTTAATTAAATATCATTTTATTAAATTTGAGAAATGATTAGATTGACAACATAATAAAGTATTAAACCATTATAATTTGAAGCTGTATGTTTTAAGTTATTTTAACATCTCTTCAGATAAAAACTATTAAAAAAATGACACGTAATTGAAAAATAGGGTTTAGAAGTTCTTTTGCATCCAAAACTCATTGTGGAGCTGACACGTAAGCAAAACGTTATGAAACTGGCTGTAGAGCTGACACGTAAGCTTTTCACTACACAAATAAATATAAAGATTTGAAATTCAATTTTGTTTACAATTTTGTAAGATTCATTCTATAATACATTAGATATATGTATGTCCTCGCTATTTTTTTAGAAGTAGGGTTTTATGAATTTTTACGAATGAATAATTTAAATTAAAACAAATTCCAGAATCTATAAATCCAACACATGATACTAGAATAATAACACATCTAATTAAAACATATATATTTTTATTGTGTCTATACACAATATCTTTCTGCAGCCACTACTAGTCATTGGTGATACAAAATAAAAGATATAAAGTTGGGCTGGTTTTCTTTTTCTTTTTCTTAAACATAGATTTATTATTAAATTTTGTGATTCATTTTTTTTTATGTTAATTCCCTTTTTTCTATATACTATTTATTCGTAACCAAAATTATAGTCAAATGAAAAAATATTTTCTACTCTCGACACATACCATTTATTCGCTAATCAAAGTTGTAGTCAAATAAAGAAAATATTTTACTCTCGACGGAAAAATATTGTTGTTGAAAATAAAAGAGTCTTTCACATATAATATAAATATGAAATTTGAATTTTGTCTACAGTTTTATAAGATTCATTCAATAATACATTAATATATGTATACCCTCTCTTCATGTTTAAAATAGTATTTTATGAAATTTTACGAATGAATAATTGAACATCTAATTAAAACATATGGATATCTATTGTGCATATACGCAATATTTTTTTTTTCGTCCGCCACTAGTCAATGGTGACAGAAAATAGAAGAAATAAATTTAGACTGGAACTTTTTTTATAAACTACATAGGTTTACTAACAAAATTTTCCAATTCATTTATTTTTAACGTGAGTTCCTTTTTTTACACATACCATTTACTAATTATCCAAAATTATAGTAAATGAAAAACAATTTCATATTCTCTCGACACATCCCATTTATTTATAAGCCAAAATTATAGTAAAATGAAAAAAATTCTTACTCTCAACAGAAAAATATTGTTGTTGAAAAAAAAAACTCTTCCACATATAATGCAAATTATAAATTATTTTGTGTATAATTTTATAAGATTCATACTAGAATACATTAGATATATTTCTATCGTTGCTATGTTACATAAATAGGAATTTATGAATTTTTACCAATAAACAATTAAATATATAATTAAAACAAATACCAAAATATATAATTAAAATGAGTGTTTTCTGAATTATATGAAGCCAGTAATCCCAAACCCTACTTCATCCTTTAGCCGCTCAATCGTTGGGATTATAGTTCAATCGGTCAGAGCACCGTCATGTGCGATGCAAGTGACTACGCAGTGGAGTCGTTTTGGGGCAAGACCTTGTGTTATATCACCGGATCTCGATTTTTCAATCCAATATTTGGTATTATTTTATCATTAAGATAGAATTGGTGAAGACCACAAACCTCCAATCTCCGCCTATAAAAGCCAAGAGAGTGAAGAGATAAAGGGTCAATCCAAAGAGACAAAGTTTTATGTTTCTCCTATTTTAATCTGCTTTCGATCTTTGTTTCGAAATAATCGACTAGAATCCTTATAATTAAGCAATGTCACTACGCGAGTTGAGAAGCCTTTTGAAAGTCAGAAATCATGAGCAACTGACGCAAGAAGGTGGAGATGGTATTCGTACTGAACATAAAGGTATACGTACATAGTTGTTATTGGGGGAGAGAGTATCATTACGTTGAATGTGTATAGTATTGGATGTTTTTATTTCTGTTTTATGGTTCACATCTAATCCTCGTTTGCTTTTGGATTTTTTTTCCTTATACATCTGAATCAAATCAAAACTCGATTCATCGATACTGTGGAAAGACAGTAAGCTATTTTTTTCATTTTTTTCTTGTATTTTCCGTGTGTTTTCCTCGTGTTTGATACCATTGGTTTATCAGATCTGCATGCATATTAATATGCTCTTTGTACTTTCTGGTTAAGCATTTAATAGTTTAATGAAACTGGTATATCGTATAGGAACACCTTGTGTAAATACTTAGTCATTTTTCTGTTATAATTTTTGTGACTTGAATGTGACTTCAGTATGTCCATAAATGGATAGAGTTTTGAGATTTAGGGATGGATTTTTCTTATATGTTATGTCTGATTGAGTTTACTCCAAAAAACAAATGTCATGATATGGTGATGCATGAATCCAAGTCATATCTTGGATATGATTTCTGGTTTAATTAGATAGAGTTCACGTATTTTTTTAAGAGGCTTCATTATGAAGTCCTGCGAGTACTACACAAGCCATGTTTTCCCCATTGTAGACTCAAAGATTTAGCTTGGAAGCTTATCTGAGTATCTGGAAGCTCAGATAACTTAACTCTTCTAACTTTCTTTCTTCTTCTTATGGGTTTCTTGGCTCTCCGTCTTGGGATGACTCCCACACAAATCTTTTCCTTTACTCTTGTTAGAGTCACGAGATTGAGATGAAGCAAGTCTTCTTAGTTTCATATGATGACTAGAAGAAGCAATATTGTTTCCTTTATCATCATGTGACACAGGAATGCATCGAACGAAGGTTTCGTCCCCTCTTGGCACTTTAACAATGGTTGACTGTTTGCTTTCTACTTCGATTAGTTCGTCGCTTTCATGTTTGGGATATTGTGGCGGCTTTAACCTGTTTGAAGCAATTCATGTCTCAATCAATAAAAAGGTACCATACAAAACCATCTTCAACAAGAAATTTTGGAAACTATAAACAAAGTAATAATTTTGAGATGGGCCATAATGAACCTGTTCGTTAGGAATCCATTCTGTTTCATTGAGCTCTAACTCCTGCCGCAACATTAAAAAAAAAAGATTTGATGAAATGGTGGAAAAAAACTAAAATAGTATTATCATCAATCATATATATAAGGGACACTATATATAATCTCTATTTTTTTTTACCTCATTCTCGTACTGGTTATTATCCG
>NW_006256792.1:6104-8190 GCF_000478725.1 Eutrema salsugineum | reverse complement strand
AAAGGGGAGTTCTGAGAATAGAAAAAGGAAGTAGAGACTCCTAATTGTGGAAGGAGATGTATCATTTACATGTTTTCATAATCCTTTGGACACACCCAATATCTCCTATGAAAAACGGAAAACTGGGACTCTCTTTAGGAAAAGTCACCTTTTTAATCCAAATGGAACTATATTGACAATGGGGAGTTTGAGAATAGAAATAGGCAGTAGAGAATCCTAAATTTGGAAGGAGATGCATCACTTACATGTTTTCTTATTCCTTTGGATACACCCAATATCTCTTATGAAAATCATAAAACTGGGACTCTCTTTAGGAAAAGTCATATTCTGATCCCAAATGGCACTATATTGACATGGGGGAGTTCTGAGAATAGAAGTAGGAAGTAGAGACTCCAAATTGTGGAAGGAGATTTACATGTTTTCGTAATCCTTTGGATACACCTAATCTCTCATATGAAAATCAGAAAACTAGGACTCTCTGTAGGAAAAGTCATATTCGAGTCCCAAATGACACTATATTGACAAGGGGGGAGTTCTGAGAATAGAAATAAGAAGTAGAGAATCCTAAATGCGGAAGGAGATGCATCACTTATATGTTTTCTTATTCTTTTGGATACACCCAATCTCTCCTATGACACAGAAAACTAGGACTCTCTTTAGGAATAGTCATATTCTGATCTCAATGGAACTATATTAACAAATGGGAGTTCTGAGATACGAAATATGAAGTAGAGATCCTAAATTTGGAAGGAGATGCATCACTTACATGTTTTCTTATTCCTTTGGATACACCCAATATCTCTTATGAAAATCATAAAACTGGGACTCTCTTTAGGAAAAGTCACCTTTTTAATCCAAATGGAACTATATTGACAATGGGGAGTTTGAGAATAGAAATAGGCAGTAGAGAATCCTAAATTTGGAAGGAGATGCATCACTTACATGTTTTCTTATTCCTTTGGATACACCCAATATCTCTTATGAAAATCATAAAACTGGGACTCTCTTTAGGAAAAGTCATATTCTGATCCCAAATGGCACTATATTGACATGGGGGAGTTCTGAGAATAGAAGTAGGAAGTAGAGACTCCAAATTGTGGAAGGAGATTTACATGTTTTCGGAATCCTTTGGATACTCCTAATCTCTCATATGAAAATCAGAAAACTAGGACTCTCTTTAGGAAAAGTCATATTCGAGTCCCAGATGAAACTATATTGACAAGGGGGAGTTCTGAGAATAGAAATAAGAAGTAGAGAATCCTAAATGTGGAAGGAGATGCATCACTTATATGTTTTCTTATTCTTTTGGATACACCCAATCTCTCCTATGAAAAACAGAAAACTAGGACTCTCTTTACGAAAAGTCATATTCTGATCCCATATGCAACTATGTTATCAAAGGGGAGTTCTGAGATTAGAAAAAGGAAGTAGAGAATCCTAAATTTGGAAGGAGATGCATCACTTACATGTTTCTTATTTCTTTGGATACACCGAATATCTCTATGAAAATCAGAAAACTGGGACTCTCTTTAGGAAAAGTCATATTCTGATCCAAAATGGCACTATATTGACATGGGGGAGTTCTGAGAATATAAGTAGGAAGTAGAGAATCCTAAATGTGGAAGGAGATGCATCACTTACATGTTTTCTTATTCTTTTGGATACACCCAATCTCTCCTATGAAAATCATAAAACTGGGACTCTCTTTAGGAAAAGTCATATTCTGATCCCAAATGGCACTATATTGACATGGGGGAGTTCTGAGAATAGAAATAGGAAGTAGAGACTCCTAAATGTGGAAGGAGATGCATCGTTTACATGTTTTCGTAATCCTTTGGATACACCTAATCTCTCATATGAAAAACAGAAAACTAGGACTCTCTTTAGGAAAAGTCATATTCTTGATCCCAAATGGAACTATATTGACAAGGGGGAGTTCTGAGAATAAAAATAGGCAGTAGAGAATCCTAAATTTGGAAGGAGATGCATCACTTACATGTTTTCTTATTCCTTTGGATACACCCAATATCTCTTATGAAAATCATAAAACTGGGACTCTCTTTAGGAAAAGTCATATTCTGATCCC
>NW_006256792.1:3402-5807 GCF_000478725.1 Eutrema salsugineum | reverse complement strand
CATAATCCTTTGGACACACCCAATATCTCCAATGAAAAACGGAAAACTGGGACTCTCTTTAGGAAAAGTCACCTTTTTAATCCAAATGGAACTATATTGACAATGGGGAGTTTGAGAATAGAAATAGGCAGTAGATAATCCTCAATTCGGAAGGAGATGCATCACTTACATGTTTTCTTATTCCTTTGGACACACCCAATATCTCTTATGAAAAACAGAAAACTGGGACTCTCTTTAGGAAAAGTCACCTTTTTAATCCAAATGGAACTATATTGACAAGGGAGAGTTCTGAGAATAGAAATAGGGAGTAGAGAATCTTAAATTTGGAAGGAGATGCATCACTTACATGTTTTCTTATTCCTTTAGATACACCTAATCTCTCATATGAAAAACAGAAAACTAGGACTCTCTTTAGGAAAAGTCATATTCTGATCCCAAATGGTACTATATTGACAAAGGGGAGTTCTGAGAATAGAAATAGGAAGTAGAGAATCCTAAATTTGGAAGGAGATGCATCACTTACATTTTTTCTTATTCCTTTGGATACCCCCAATTTCTCCTATGGAAATCAGAATTCCGGTTTTCTCTTTAGGAAAAGTCATATTCTGATCCAAAATGGCACTATAATCTACAAGGGGGAGTTCTGAGAATAGAAATAGGAAGTAGAGACTCCTAATTGTGGAAGGAGATGTATCATTTACATGTTTTCATAATCCTTTGGACACACCCAATATCTCCTATGAAAAACGGAAAATTGGGACTCTCTTTAGGAAAAGTCACCTTTTTAATCCAAATGGAACTATATTGACAATGGGGAGTTTGAGAATAGAAATAGGCAGTAGAGAATCCTAAATTTGGAAGGAGATGCATCACTTACATGTTTTCTTATTCCTTTGGATACACCCAATATCTCTTATGAAAATCAGAAAACTGGGACTCTCTTTAGGAAAAGTCATATTCTGATCCAAAATGACACTATATTGAAATGGGGGAGTTCTGAGAATAGAAGTAGGAAGTAGAGAATCCTAAATGTGGAAGGAGATGCATCACTTACATGTTTTCTTATTCCTTTGGATACACCCAATATATCTTATGAAAATCAGAAAACTGGGACTCTCTTTAGGAAAAGTCATATTCTGATCCCAAATGGAACTATATTGACAAAGGGGAGTTCTGAGAATAGAAATAGGAAGTAGAGAATCCTAAATTTGGAAGGAGATGCATCACTTTCATGTTTTTTTATTCCTTTGGATACACCCAATCTCTCTTATGAAAATCAGAAAACTAGGACTCTCTTTAGGAAAAGTCAAATTCTGATCCCAAATGTCACTATATTGACATGGGGGAGTTCTGAGAATAGAAATAAGAAGTAGAGACTTCTAAATGTGGAAGGAGATGCATCGTTTACATGTTTTCGTAATCCTTTGGATACACCTAATCTCTCATATAAAAAACAGAAAACTGGGACTCTCTTTAGGAAAAGTCAACTTTTTATCCCAAATGGAACTATATTGACAAGGGGTAGTTCTGAGAGTAGGAATAAGAAGTAGAGAATCCTAAATGTGGAAGGAGATGCATGACTTACATGTTTCCTAATTCTTTTGGATACACCCAATCTCTCCTATGAAAAACAGAAAACTAGGACTCTCTTTAGGAAAAGTCATATTCTGATCCCAAATGGAACTATATTGACAAGGGGGAGTTCTGAGAATAGAAATAAGAAGTAGAGAATCCTAAATGTGGAAGGAGATGCATCACTTACATGTTTTCTTATTCTTTTGGATACACCCAATCTCTCCTATGAAAAACAGAAAACTAGGACTCTCTTTAGGAAAAGTCATATTCTGATCCCAAATGGAACTATATTGACAAAGGGGAGTTCTGAGAATAGAAATAAGAAGTAGAGAATCCTAAATGTGGAAGGAGATGCATCACTTACATGTTTTCTTATTCTTTTGGATACACCCAATCTCTCTCTACGAAAAACAGAAAACTAGGACTCTCTTTAGGAAAAGTCATATTCTGATCCCAAATGGAACTATATTGACAAAGGGGAGTTCTGAGAATAAAAATAGGAAGTAGAGAATCCTAAATTTGGAAGGAGATGCATCACTTACATGTTTTCATAGTCCTTTGGATACACCCAATCTCTCCTATGAAAAACAGAAAACTGGGACTCTCTTTAGGAAAAGTCAACTTTTTATCCCAAATGGAACTATATTGACAAAGGGGAGTTCTGAAAAATAGAAATAGGAAGTAGAGAATCCTAAATTTGGAATGAGATGCATCACTTACATGTTTTCTTATTCCTTTGGATACACCCAATTTCTTCTATGAAAATCAGAATTCTGGTTTTCTCTTTAGGAAAAGTCATATTCTGATCCAAAATGGAACTATATTAACAA
>NW_006256792.1:0-3302 GCF_000478725.1 Eutrema salsugineum | reverse complement strand
CTATACAAACCTGTTACTGGGACTCTCTTTAGGAAAAGTCAACTTTTTATCCCAAATGGAACTATATTGACAAAGGGGAGTTCTGAAAAATAGAAATAGGAAGTAGAGAATCCTAAATTTGGAAGGAGATGCATCACTTACATGTTTTCTTATTCCTTTGGATACACCCAATATCTCTTATGAAAATCAGAAAACTGGAACTCTCTTTAGGAAAAGTCATATTCTGATCCAAAATGACACTATATTGAAATGGGGGAGTTCTGAGAATAGAAGTAGGAAGTAGAGAATCCTAAATGTGGAAGGAGATGCATCACTTACATGTTTTCTTATTCCTTTGGATACACCCAATATATCTTATGAAAATCAGAAAACTGGGACTCTCTTTAGGAAAAGTCATATTCTGATCCCAAATGGAACTATATTGACAAAGGGGAGTTCTGAGAATAGAAATAGGAAGTAGAGAATCCTAAATGTGGAAGGAGATGCATCACTTTCATGTTTTTTTATTCCTTTGGATACACCCAATCTCTCTTATGAAAATCAGAAAACTAGGACTCTCTTTAGGAAAAGTCAAATTCTGATCCCAAATGTCACTATATTGACATGGGGGAGTTCTGAGAATAGAAATAAGAAGTAGAGACTTCTAAATGTGGAAGGAGATGCATCGTTTACATGTTTTCGTAATCCTTTGGATACACCTAATCTCTCATATGAAAAACAGAAAACTGGGACTCTCTTTAGGAAAAGTCAAACTTTTTGATCCCAAATGGAACTATATTGACAAGGGGTAGTTCTGAGAGTAGGAATAAGAAGTTGAGAATCCTAAATGTGGAAGGAGATGCATCACTTCCATGTTTTGGTAATCCTTAGGATACACCTAATCTCATCTTACGAAAATCAGAAAACTAGACTCTCTGTAGGAAAAGTCATATTCTGATCCCAAAGGGAACTATATTGACAAAGGGGAGTTCTGAGAATAGAAATAGGAGGTAGAGAATCCTGAATTTGGAAGGAGATGCATCACTTACATGTTTTCTTATTCCTTTGAATACCCCCAATTTCTCCTATGGAAATCAGAATTCTGGTTTTCTCTTTAGGAAAAGTCATATTCTGATCCAAAATGGCACTATAATTGACAAGGGGGAGTTCTGAGAATAGAAATAGGAAGTAGAGACTCCTAATTGTGGAAGGAGATGTATCATTTACATGTTTTCATAATCCTTTGGACACACCCAATATCTCCTATGAAAAACGGAAAACTGGGATTCTCTTTAGGAAAAGTCACCTTTTTAATCCAAATGGAACTATATTGACAATGGGGAGTTTGAGAATAGAAATAGGCAGTAGAGAATCCTAAATTTGGAAGGAGATGCATCACTTACATGTTTTCTTATTCCTTTGGATACACCCAATATCTCTTATGAAAATCAGAAAACTGGAACTCTCTTTAGGAAAAGTCATATTCTGATCCAAAATGACACTATATTGAAATGGGGGAGTTCTGAGAATAGAAGTAGGAAGTAGAGAATCCTAAATGTGGAAGGAGATGCATCACTTACATGTTTTCTTATTCCTTTGGATACACCCAATATATCTTATGAAAATCAGAAAACTGGGACTCTCTTTAGGAAAAGTCATATTCTGATCCCAAATGGAACTATATTGACAAAGGGGAGTTCTGAGAATAGAAATAGGAAGTAGAGAATCCTAAATTTGGAAGGAGATGCATCACTTTCATGTTTTTTTATTCCTTTGGATACACCCAATCTCTCTTATGAAAATCAGAAAACTAGGACTCTCTTTAGGAAAAGTCAAATTCTGATCCCAAATGTCACTATATTGACATGGGGGAGTTCTGAGAATAGAAATAAGAAGTAGAGACTTCTAAATGTGGAAGGAGATGCATCGTTTACATGTTTTCGTAATCCTTTGGATACACCTAATCTCTCATATAAAAAACAGAAAACTGGGACTCTCTTTAGGAAAAGTCAACTTTTTATCCCAAATGGAACTATATTGACAAGGGGTAGTCTGAGAGTAGGAATAAGAAGTAGAGAATCCTAAATGTGGAAGGAGATGCATGACTTACATGTTTCCTAATTCTTTTGGATACACCCAATCTCTCCTATGAAAAACAGAAAACTAGGACTCTCTTTAGGAAAAGTCATATTCTGATCCCAAATGGAACTATATTGACAAGGGGGAGTTCTGAGAATAGAAATAAGAAGTAGAGAATCCTAAATGTGGAAGGAGATGCATCACTTACATGTTTTCTTATTCTTTTGGATACACCCAATCTCTCCTATGAAAAACAGAAAACTAGGACTCTCTTTAGGAAAAGTCATATTCTGATCCCAAATGGAACTATATTGACAAAGGGGAGTTCTGAGAATAGAAATAGGAAGTAGAGAATCCTAAATTTGAAAGGAGATGCATCACTTACATGTTTTCTTATTCCTTTGGATACACCCAATTTCTCCTATGAAAATCAGAATTCTAGTTTTCTCTTTAGGAAAAGTCATATTCTGATCCAAAATGGCACTATAATTGACAAGGGGGAGTTCTGAGAATAGAAATAGGAAGTAGAGACTCCTAATTGTGGTAGGAGATGTATCATTTACATGTTTTCATAATCCTTTTGACACACCCAATATCTCCAATGAAAAACGGAAAACTGGGACTCTCTTTAGGAAAAGTCACCTTTTTAATCCAAATGGAACTATATTGACAATGGGGAGTTTGAGAATAGAAATAGGCAGTAGAGAATCCTAAATTGGGAAGGAGATGCATCACTTACATGTTTTCTTATTCCTTTGGACACACCCAATATCTCTTATGAAAAACAGAAAACTGGGACTCTCTTTAGGAAAAGTCACCTTTTTAATCCAAATGGAACTATATTGACAAGGGGGAGTTCTGAGAATAGAAATAGGCAGTAGAGAATCTTAAATTTGGAAGGAGATGCATCACTTACATGTTTTCTTATTCCTTTGGATACACCTAATCTCTCATATGAAAATCAGAAAACTAGGACTCTCTTTAGGAAAAGTCATATTCTGATCCCAAATGGAACTATATTGACAAGGGGGAGTTCTGAGAATAGAAATAAGAAGTAGAGAATCCTAAATGTGGAAGGAGATGCATCACTTACATGTTTTCTTATTCTTTTGGATACACCCAATCTCTCCTATGAAAAACAGAAAACTAGGACTCTCTTTAGGAAAAGTCATATTCTGATCCCAAATGGAACTATATTGACAAAGGGGAGTTCGGAGAATAGAAATATGAAGTAGAGAATCCTA
>NW_006256793.1:0-7796 GCF_000478725.1 Eutrema salsugineum | reverse complement strand
TTACATACCTTATTGTCAGACGTATTCTGCTTCTCCTCATTGATCACCGTCTCCAGACGGAATCGCTTTCTTGATGAACGCCACCTCAGTAACGGAATCTCGTTGGGATTGTGACTGGGCCATCTTCTCCCAATCTTTTCACCGAAAATAGGTACTGATTCAAACGCCCATATGAGATACGCATGCACAAATCCATGAATAGAGTAAGTGCCTCCATCTAAACACGCAACTTTAATAGATTCTACTAAATGCTTAAAAGCATGACGCCCCCACGGATAACTCTCAAAAGCATCTTCATCCAACACTCGTTTTGCGCACTTCAACGGCACTCAACTATTCCGGTTGAGGCCAAATATTCCGACATGCAGGAGAAGGAGCTTTGCAACCATTTTCTTCTTCGCTTCACTCCATGTCTGACAGCGATCTATGACACGATCCAACTCATTCCAATTAGGACCGTCGAAGGTTTTGACACCCATCTCAGCCCAAAACTCAGTGTGATCAATGTCCCAGCCATCTTCGACAATTGGATCACAGTTGAACCGCGTAATTTCTGCGAACTCGTGCAACGAAAACCTCAACGGTCTACCACCAATCAAAGACCAAACCTCATACTGCCTGTCCACGGCCTAAAGAGGTCGCCCCCGATAGCAACACCGACACGGACGATAACGAATCCGAACCTGAAGACGAATCCGAAGGCCAGCATGTCCCAATCGATATCGAAGCCGAAGGAGAAGACGAACCTGAGGATTGGACCTTAGAAATCGTGGGATACATCGGAGATGGAACGGTCCCCGCGGATAAATGGGCAGCTCGGCGCCTTAAGGCTCGCGCAGCTCGGTATGTGGTCATTAAAGGCACTCTTCTCAGATGGGACGCTTCTGGTGTACTTTTGACCTGTGTTCACGGCAACGACATCGCGGAAGTAATGCAAAAGGTTCACGAAGGGGAAGGAGGAAATCATTCCGGAGCTCGTTCTTTGGCATTTAAGATCAAGAAAGCTGGCTATTACTGGCTTACTATGCTCTCCGATTGCGAGAAGTACACGGCACGCTGCGAAAAATGTCAACGTCACGGCCCGATGATAAATCTTCCCACCGAACTCCTGATGACTTCGACCGCACCATATCCTTTCATGCGCTGGGCAATGGACATCATCGGTCCCTTTCGCCGATCTACGACTCAGAAGCAGTACGTTCTCGTCGTCACAGACTACTTCACTAAATGGGTTAAAGCCGAAGCGTATCCCGAGATCCATGGAATCGATGTCAAGAAGTTCGTTTGGAAATTCATCATCTGCAGACACGGAGTTCCGTACGAAATCGTCACGGACAATGGAACCCAGTTCACTTCGATAATATTCCAAAATTTTTGTGCCAAGTGGAAAATCCGACTAAGCTTCTCTACCCCGCGGTACCCACAAGGAAACGGACAAGCCGAAGCCACGAACAAGACCATCATTGACGGACTGAAGAAACGACTTGATCTCGCTAAGGGAACGTGGGCAGACGAACTTGATGGCGTCCTATGGTCCCACCGAACTACACCGCGACGTTCAACCGGTCAATCACCATTCTTCCTCGCGTATGGCGCAGAAGCTATGTGCCCAGCCGAACTTAACGTCCCAAGCATTCGCCGAACTATGCTTACCCAACAGCCTGACGCGAATGACAACATGATGATCGATGCACTCGACATAGTCGAAGAGCATCGCGAACGAGCACTACTCCGGATACAGAATTACCAGCAACTTGCAGCTCGCTACTACAACAAAAAAGTTAAGGGTCGTCACTTTGAAGATGGCGATCTCGTACTTCGCAAAGTCTATCAAAATACCGAAGAGAAGAACGCAGGAAAGCTTGGTGCGAACTGGGAAGGACCATATCAGATTATGAAGGTGGTTAAGCCCGGCGTTTACCAACTCATGAAGTTAGATGGAACTCCGATCCCGCGATCTTGGAACTCAATGCATCTCAAACGATACTACTACTAGTTCGTTTCGAGCCTCGCCAAAAAAAAAAAAAAAAAAAAAAAAAGCCTCCGAACTACTTAGTCGGAGCAAAAACCCCTTTTGTACTTAGAACTACGAATGGCTTGATCCCTTTAAAGGGTACGTAGGCAGCTCGTTATCGAGTCCAGCTATAACATCAATAAAATTTTATTAAGTCAAAAATGACTAAGTGCTAGTTCGAAATCACAAGGGACCGAACTCCTTGTCTTTACATCGACTTCCTGGCCAGTTGTTCGATAGCATTCCACATGAATGCAAACTTAAAAGCCGAGATCTGTCTCGCGAGCACCCACATGGTGTCGTGGTTAAGCCACATATAAAAAGCCAGGCCCAGTCCCGCAGTTAAGTTTCTAAGTCACCAAGAACAATAAGCCGAGCACATCTCGCATACTTAGGTTCGACTTAGAAAAACCTTGAATTCGTTTCATGCGTTTACAAGAGTTCGAACTAGTTCACTCTTCCAGTACGAAATGGTTCACTTGGGTTCCCCAGGCCGAGCTCGTATGCTCGCACAATAAGCCGAACTCCTCTGATTCGCACCATAAGCCGAGTTCACAACACTCGCAAAACATAAGCCGAATTATCGCAATTCGCTATCAAAAGATAAAAATCGTTTGAACATCATCTACTACGTACCGATCTAGTACTTGAAAGATTGTCTCTAAGGCTAACGACAGGATAAAGTCAAAAATCAAAATTAAGACGCCAAGGCATAAAGAAATAAAAGGAACGATCATATAAAAGCCTCCAGAAAGGTAAACGAGTTCAAACAAAACCCACCAAGGGCTCGGAATTAGAGTTACAAAAGAAACCCATGCAAGGGCAGTTGAGTTCGAAAAGTAAATAAAAATAGGAAGAGATTAGATGGTCTTTGAGGCAGCAGTGTTGAGTATGTCCTCGTTTGAGCCGAACTGCTCACCCCTCGCAGGATCTTGCGCGCTCTGGGTCACATTCACGGCCGGAGTATCATCTTCCTCCACGAACGGAGACATCCTCTTGTCCTCCTCAGTGAGCATGCAAGCATCGATCGCGTTGAAGTCCTCCAGCGCCTTGGTATGCTTCGCTTCAATATCCGCAACCATTTCTGGCGGGACCTCGTACAGACCCTTCCTCCGCAACTGCTTGATGAAACCGAGGACCCCGGTGAGCTGGTTGTAGACCAAGTACGGCTTCCGAGCCTTGTCAGCATCGTCCAAACTCCGGATGACTTTCTCAAGGCGTTCGCAAGCCGTTGCGTGAACGCTCCTAGCTCGGTTCTTCCAGTGGGCCACCAACCTTTGCAGCCGATCCTTGTCTTTCTCAAACTCCCGAGCAAGCATTTTCTGGGCCTCAGTCAGCTCTTGCTTCACAGCCTTTAGCTCCGCACTCTCTTGCTTCAGTAAATCCACCGAGGAATTGAGAGTCTCGTTGATTTGCAACTCGGTGGCAAGGCGCTCCTCAGCTTTGGAGACCCTCTCTTCAAGCTCGGTAACCCTTACTTGCTCATCGAACAGGGCTACTTCATATGCAGCGACCAAGTTATTGGTCTGACTGGCGAACTGCACGGAGGAAACAGAAATTAGAACTCGTACTTAGAAGAATATCCAAGTCTATAAAGGATAAGTAAAATTACCACAGCAGTCGTGTGAGCGATTCCCTTGTACATGTTGGGAAACCGGAGCTCGGGAACCGAAGGAAGGCTAGGCACTTCCGAGGAGATCTTATGATAGAGCTCGGCGCAGGCGTCCACGTTCTCCTCAAAAGGAGTCTCCTCGTCGTAGTCAAAACAAACTCGGACCCTCTTAGCCGGCCCGTGCTCTTGAGAGCCCTCGACATGATCTCTCGTTTGCCTCTTCCGGGAGTGAGAAGCTTCGGCTTGGTCGTGAGGAATTGCGAGGTCCGACGTCGCAATCATGGGTGGTTCGAGCTCGACAGCTGCATCCTGCGCTCGGGATGAATCTTCAGTCTTCTTGACCTTCTTTGAAGATTTCTTCTTTTTCAGCTTCTTCTGACCAACTTGGTCAGGCGAGTTCGCAGCAGGTGGTAGTTCTTCTGGCGGCTCATCGGTCCGTCCGGCAACAGGGACTGGAATCGGATCAGCCATAGCCGGCTCCTCTTCATCAAAGAGAGTTGGGATCTCGTCGATTGAAAGCATCCTGGCAGCTCGAGAGCGTTGAATTCGCGACTTCAACGATTTGCGCTTAGAAGCAGCTCGAGGCTTACTAGCTCGAGTTTTTGGTTTCCGCGGTTTTGGTTCTCGAACGGAGCCTGAAATAAAAATATGTCAAAGGAGGAGTTCGGAGTAATTTAGAATAAAACAAGCGAAGATAGGATTCAATAAGCATACCTGCTTTCTTAGCTCGGCGTTGAAGAATTTCTTCCCACACTTCTGGCCAACGGCGCTTACCGACTTCACTAAAAGCTTCTTCAAGCTCGGAAGTAAGCCCGGAATTGAGGATGAGACTTGGGAGATGCCGACCTGCGAGGATCAGAAAAAGAGTTAGACAAATATAGAAGTAAAAATTAATAAAGTACGAGCTCATCTAGAACTACCGATCGGAATCTTCCACTCCGATTGAGTTGGGATGTCAGAGTTGCTGACAGTGAGATCGTTCATTTCGAGATAGAAGTACAAGGATTCCCAGTCATTGAATTTACTGGGTTTAGGTCCCATAACTAGGTTCTTCTTCGGCTTGGCATTGGCGGCGAAGAACCACTCCTTGGACTTATGAATATTCACCGAGAAAAGATCTTCGAAAAAACGGTTGTAAGGAATTTGGCCGAGTTCGTCGCATAGGGTGACAAATCCGACATAGTTCGTTATGGATGCAGGCATCACTTGTGAGAGAGCTACCCCACGCCGATTGCAGTACCCGATGAGACGAGAGGGGATAGGAAGTGTGAGCCCACATTGCGTGAAGTAGTTCAGATATACGCAAAGAAAGCCTTCGGGTACGTCCCACGGCCGATCTCCAGCTTCTGGGATTATGAAGGCAATCTGACCTAAGAGCCCGTTCTCTTCGAGCACGGCTTGGATAGCGCCCGAAGATACCGAAGAGGACGGTACATTTTGGGGGCGAACGACCTTCCGTCTCGGAAGAGGCGGGGAAGCATGGTTCACTGCTTCAAGGTTGTCCTCGGCAATTTCCGCTTCGTTAACATCAGCTTGAGGCGAGAATAATGAATGCGAGAAGAAGTTCCTCTCGGTCCCATATCAACAGTTCTTCCAAGCGGACACAGAGTCGATGCGAGTTCGAAGATTGTGTTTTCTCTTTACTCATTAGGGAGAATGAAAACGGTTTGGAGAGGAGATGCATCGGAATTTAAACAGAGATGGATTTCAGAGAGTGAAAGGTCGATACATGTGCCATCTTTTAAGTTCTTATCATTCAACGCCGGTCCAAGGACTTGTTTGGGGAAAGATGTGGCTATGACGCAGATGAAGACAGTGGCTGTAAAAATCATACAAAACTATAAGATAAAGATCGTTGAAGGACATAAGATTGAGCCGGTTCCTTCTGTTATTCTACAGATGAAGCAGGGTCTTAAAGTCATGGTCACTAAGAGATGTAATTTAGACTGAATGTTATGCAATATTTGTACTAAATACAAGTTTGGAAATAATGATCAGAACTCGTGACAAAAAAAAAAAAAAAAAACTCGTGACAACTATTGTGACACTATCAGAAAAAGTGTTATATTGTGAGATATTTTCTATGTTTTAGTTAATACACGCTAATTTTTTTTTTTTTATCATTTTTTAAATAGAACTTTTTGTCAACATTAAACTATGCTTAAAGCCTCATAAGTTTACTAGATTTTGCGTCCATGCTACGCGTGGGTATTTTGTTGATAAAAATTATCTACAATCAATCATATTTATTAAGATATAAATTTTATATATTAGTATCTTAATAAAATATTAAAAATATTATAGTGTTAATATATTTTTTATGTAAATTATGAGGTTTTAACGGGTTTTTTTAATCTATATACAATATGTATTTTCTCAAAAACGTACTATTTGGTCAAAGATTTATAAGTTAATATACTCAAACCGATTAAAATTTTTACAAAATAATTAAATGCTACTATTTAAATATAGTATTGACATGACGATAAAATATTATACATTCACTTCTTCAAATCAAGAAGATAATTGTTTTTCATCATTTTTACTTTTATTCCAGTTATATATGTGATCTTAAAAAAATAAAAATAAAATTTAAATTGAATCTTTTTTTCTTATTTAACCAATACAATTTTTTGATATACTAATTAAAAAACAAAGTAATAAATAAAATTTTGCTTTGAGATTAATAACAACTTTAAATTCGAAACCAAAAAATAGTTGAATATGAAATGATTAAAACCACACAAAATTTGTGAACTAAAATTTTTTTTTGTCAATTGGTTGTGTTAACTTTTAAATATTTTTTCAATGATTATACATCATCTCTTCTAATAAGAATGAAAAATAATTTTCATCATGTTCATTTTTATTTTTGTTAAATCTGTTTTTTTTTCAATAAATATATCATTTTTATTTATTTAATAAATTGTTTTATGATTATTTTCAATTTTATCATATTCATTGTCACTTCTTATAATTATAATTAAATAGATAAAATTGGTATAATTTAATAAATACAAATTTAGAAAAATGAATAACAAACTGAATAACTCAAAACTAAGAACTTCTTCATTAATCTTTTGTAACTCCAAGTCAAATATAAAAATATATTTTTTCCAATTATTTTTACATAATATATTATATAATATTATGTGGAAATATGTTTTGTATATGTGACAGAAATTTAGATGTATATAAATCATAAATATTATTTATTTAAAATTCTACTTGAAAAGCCTTTAAATAAAGTAACTTAAACTTGTATAAGTAGTATATTTTATATATATAAAAAATAAATTTGTAACTAAAAAAGTGATAATAGAGATTTTAATATTATGGTGGTTTATTTTTGTTGTTAATGGAGATTTTTTATTTTTAACCATAATATTAGGATTTGGAAACTTTTTTGAATTTTTAAATGTTGATATGGATGCCTTAAAAATAATATGGCTAAACTGTTATTAATAATAGAATAGTTTAAATTACAAATTTTCCTATATTGTTTTGTATTACCAATGTAATTTTATAATTTAAAAACTTTTTAAATTTTAATTATTGATGTAGACTAAAAACATTGACCTTTTACATGTTATGTGGATGTCTTTGGAAGCATATAGCTTCAGCTTTTATTTTTCTATAAATATTTTTTTTGTTAACAATACAGTTTTAAAATTTGAAAATTTTCTAAATTTTAGATATTGATATAAACCAATAGAATTGAAATTTTAAATCCTATGTGGACACTCTTAGAGGTATATAGCTTCAGGTTTTATTTGTAATATATTTAGATATTAACACTGGAAGATCCCACACGAGGCCCATTGCGGTAAGTGATTTTGGTTTCTCCTCTATGTTTTGAGGCTTACGGAATGTATTCTGATACTGTTTGATTCAGCTAATTGTTACCTTTGTGGTTCAGGTTGGATTGCTAAACCCTTGTCAGACACCATGTTATTCCAAAGATTTTCCTCGGATACCTCAGTCTCTTCGCCTTAATGCAGAACTTCTTTCTCTATTTCTAGTGGTTCGTTTTTCAAAAATTTTGGGTATCAATCACTTGACATGTTTCTCGGATTACTTGAAATTTATCATTCTTCTCAAATCTGGTGGCAAAACTTTAGAGATTTTACAGTCTCTTTTTCAATATTAAAACAGCTTGTAGTGTCTTTG
>NW_006256794.1:8918-9759 GCF_000478725.1 Eutrema salsugineum | reverse complement strand
CAGAACTCTCTCTTGTCAATATAGTGCCATTTTAGATCAGAATATTAATTTTCATGAACAGAGGCTCTGTTTTCTGATTTTCATCGGAGAGTTTAAGTGTAGCTAAAGGAATAAGAAAACAAGTAAATGATGCATCTCCTTCCACATTTAGGAGTCTTTACTTCTTAGTTGTAAGCTAAGAACTCCATCTTGTCAATATAGCGCCATTTTTGATCTGAATATGACTTTTCTTAAACAGAGTCCCAGTTTTCTGATTTTGATAGGAGAGTTTAAGTGTAGCTAAAGGAATAAGAAAACAAGTAAATGATGCATCTCCTTCCACATTTAGGAGTCTTTAGTTCTTAGTTGTAAGCTCAGAACTCCATCTTGTCAATATAGCGCCATTTTGGATCAGAATATGACTTTTCTTAAACAGAGTCCCAATTTTCTGATTTTCATAAGAGAGTTTTGGTGTAACTAAAAGAATAAGAAAACAAGTAAATTATGCATCTCCTTCCATATTTAGGAGTCTCTACTTCCTATTTGAAGATCAGAAATCTCTCTTGTCAATATAGTGCCATTTAGATCAGAATATTAATTTTCATGAACAGAGGCTCTGTTTTCTGATTTTCATAGGAGAGTTATGTGTAGCTTAAGGAATAAGAAAACAAGTAAATGATGCATCTCCTTCCACATTTAGGAGTCTTTCCTTCTTTGTTGGTAAGCTACAGAAGTCCCATCTGGTCAAATATAGCGCCTCTTTTTTATCGGAATATGACTTTTCTTAAACAGAGTCCCAGTTTTCTGATTTTCATAGGAGAGTTTAAGTGTAGCTAAACGAATAAGAAAACAAGTAAATGAT
>NW_006256794.1:6920-8046 GCF_000478725.1 Eutrema salsugineum | reverse complement strand
TAAGAGAGTTTTGGTGTAACTAAAAGAATAAGAAAACAAGTAAATGATGCATCTCCTTCCATATTTAGGAGTCTCTACTTCCTATTTGTAAGATCAGAACTCTCTCTTGTCAATATAGTGCCATTTTAGATCAGAATATGATTTTTCATGAACAGAATCTCAGTTTTCTGATTTTCATAGGAGAGTTTAAGTGTAGCTAAAGGAATAAGAAAAAAAGTAAATGATGCATCTCCTTCCACATTTAGCAGTCTTTACTTCTTAGTTGTAAGCTCAGAACTCCCTCTTGTCAATATAGTGCCATTTTTTATCCGAATCTGACTTTTCTTAGACAGAGTCTCAGTTTTCTGATTTTCATAGGAGAGTTTAAGTGCAGCTAAAGGAATAACAAAACAAGTAATTTTGCATCTCCTTCCACATTTAGGAGTCTCTACTTCTTATTTGTAAGCTCATAACTCCCTCTTGTCAATATTGTGCCATTTTGGATCAGAATATGACTTTTCTTAAACAAAGTCCTAGTTTTATGATTTTCATAGGAGAGTATTGGCGTAGCTAAAAGAATAAAAAAACAAGTAAACGATGCATCTCCTTCCATATTTAGGAATCTCTACTTCCTATTTGTAAGATCAGAACTCTCTCTTGTCGATATGGTGCTATTTTGGATCAGAATATGAATTTTCATAAACAGAGTATCAGTTTTCAGATTTTCATAGGAGAGGCTATGTGTAGCTAAAGGAATAAGAAAACAAGTAAATAATGCATCTCCTTCCATATTTAGCAGTCTCTACTTCTTAGTTGTAAGCTCAGAACTCCCTGTTGTCAATATAGTGCCATTTTTAATCGAAATCTGACTTTTCTTATACAGAGTCTCAGTTTTCCGATATTCATAGGAGAGTCTAAGTGTAGCTAAAGGAATAAGAAAACAAGTAAATGATGCATCTCCTTCCACATTTAGGAGTCTTAATTCGTAGTTGTAAGCTCAGAACTCCCTCTTGTCAATATAGCGCCTTTTTTAATATGAATATGACTTCTCTTAAACAGAGTCCCAGTTTTCTGATTTTCATAGGAGAGTTTTAGTGTAGCTAAAGGAATAAGAAAAAAATTAATACTGCATCTCCTTCCACATTTA
>NW_006256794.1:2313-6162 GCF_000478725.1 Eutrema salsugineum | reverse complement strand
CCGATTTTATAAGATAGTTTTAGTGCAGCTCAAGGAATAAGAAAACAAGTAATTTTGCATCTCCTTCCACATTTAGGAGTCTCTACTTCTTATTTGTAAGCTCATAACTCCCTCTTGTCAATATAGTGCCATTTTGGATCAGAATATGACTTTTCTTAAACAGAGTCCTAGTTTTCTGATTTTCATAGGAGAGTATTGGTGTAGCTAAAAGAATAAAAAAACAAGTAAATGATGCATCTCCTTCCATATTTAGGAATCTCTACTTCCTATTTGTAAGATCAGAACTCTCTCTTGTCAATATAGTGCTATTTTGGATCAGAATATGAATTTTCATAAACAGAGTATCAGTTTTCTGATTTTCATAGGAGAGGCTATGTGTAGCTAAAGGAATAAGAAAACAAGTAAATAATGCATCTCCTTCCATATTTAGCAGTCTCTACTTCTTAGTTGTAAGCTCAGAACTCCCTGTTGTCAATATATTGCCATTTTTGATCTGAATATGACTTTTCTTAAACAGAGTCCCAGTTTTCTGATTTTCATAGGAGAGTTTTAGTGTAGCTAAAGGAATAAGAAAACAAGTAAAATGATTCATCTCCTTCCACATTTAGGAGTCTCTACTTCTTATTTGTAAGCTCAGAACTCCCTTTTGTCAATATAGTGTCATTTTGGATCAGAATATGACTTTTTTTAAACAGAGTCCCAATTTTCTGATTTTCATAGGAGAATATAGGTGTAGCTAAAGGAATAAGAAAACATGTAAATGATGCATCTCCTTCCATATTTAGGAGTCTCTACTTCCTATTTGTAAGATCAGAACTATCTGTTGTCAATATAGTGCCATTTTAGATCAGAATCTGAATTTTCATAAACAGAGTCTCAGTTTTCTGATTTTCATAGGAGAATTTAAGGGTAGCTAAAGGGAATAAGAAAAAAGTAAATGATGCATCTCCTTCCACATTTAGGAGTCTCTACTTCTTATTTGTAAGCTCACAACTCCCTCTTGTCAATATAATGCCATCTTGGATCAGAATATGACTTTTCTTAAACAAAGTCCCAATTTTCTGATTTTCATAAGAGAGTTTTGGTGTAACTAAAAGAATAAGAAAACTAGTAAATTATGCATCTCCTTCCATATTTAGGAGTCTCTACTTCCTATTTGTAAGATCAGAACTCTCTCTTGTCAATATAGTGCCATTTTAGATCAGAATATGATTTTTCATGAACAGAGTCTCAGTTTTCTGATTTTCATAGGAGAGTTTAAGTGTAGCTAAAGGAATAAGAAAAAAAGTAAATGATGCATCTCCTTCCACATTTAGGAGTCTTTACTTCTTAGTTTTAAGCTCAGAACTCCATCTTGTCAATATAGCGCCATTTTTGATCTGAATATGACTTTTCTTAAACAGAGTCCCAGTTTTCTGATTTTCATAGGAGAGTTTTAGTGTAGCTAAAGGAATAAGAAAACAAGTAAAATAATTCATCTCCTTCCACATTTAGGAGTCTCTACTTCTTATTTGTAAGCTCAGAACTCCCTTTTGGCAATATAGTGCCATTTTGGATCAGAATATGACTTTTTTTAAACAGAGTCCCAATTTTCTGATTTTCATAGGGAGAATATAGGTGTAGCTAAAGGGAATAAGAAAACATGTAAAATGATGCATCTCCTTCCATATTTAGGAGTCTCTACTTCCTATTTGTAAGATCAGAACTATCTCTTGTCAATATAGTGCCATTTTAGATCAGAATGTGAATTTTCATAACACAGAGTCTCAGTTTTCTGATTTTCATAGGAGAATTTAAGGGTAGCTAAAGGAATAAGAAAAAAGTAAATGATGCATCTCCTTCCACATTTAGCAGTCTTTACTTCTTAGTTGTAAGCTCAGAACTCCCTCTTGTCAATATAGTGCCATTTTTTATCCGAATCTGACTTTTCTTAGACAGAGTCCAAGTTTTCTGATTTTCATAAGATAGTTTTAGTGCAGCTAAAGGAATAAGAAAACAAGTAATTTTGCATCTCCTTCCACATTTAGGAGTCTCTACTTCTTATTTGTAAGCTCATAACTCCCTCTTGTCAATATAGTGCCATTTTGGATCAGAATATGACTTTTCTTAAACAGAGTCCTAGTTTTCTGATTTTCATAGGAGAGTATTGGTGTAGCTAAAAGAATAAAAAAACAAGTAAATGATGCATCTCCTTCCATATTTAGGAATCTCTACTTCCTATTTGTAAGATCAGAACTCTCTCTTGTCAATATAGTGCTATTTTGGATCAGAATATGAATTTCATAAACAGAGAATCAGTTTTCGGATTTTCATAGGAGAGGCTATGTGTAGCTAAAGGAATAAGAAAACAAGTAAATAATGCGTCTCCTTCCATATTTAGCAGTCTCTACTTCTTATTTGTGAGCTCAGAACACCCTGTTGTCAATATAGTGCCATTTTTGAGCTGAATATGATTTTCTCAAACAGACTCCCAGTTTTCTGATTTTCATAGGAGAGTTTTAGTGTAGCTAAAGGAATAAGAAAACAAGTAAAATAATTCATCTCCTTCCACATTTAGGAGTCTCTACTTCTTATTTGTAAGCTCAGAACTCCCTTTTGTCAATATAGTGCCATTTTGGATCAGAATATGACTTTACTTAATAAGAGTTCTAGTTTTCTGATTTTCATAGGAGAATATAGGTGTAGCTAAAGGAATAAGAAAACATGTAAATGATCCATCTCCTTCCATATTTAGGAGTCTCTACTTCCTGTTTGTAAGATCAGAACTATCTCTTGTCAATATAGTGCCATTTTAGATCAGAATATGAATTTTCATAAACAGAGTCTCAGTTTTCTGATTTTCATAGGAGAATTTAAGGGTAGCTAAAGGAATAAGAAAAAAGTAAATGATGCATCTCCTTCCACATTTAGGAGTCTTTAATTCTTAGTTGTAAGCTCAAAACTCCCTCTTGTCAATATAGCGCCTTTTTTATATGAATATGACTTTTCTTAAACAGAGTCCCTGTTTTCTGATTTTCATAGGAGAGTTTTAGTGTAGCTAAAGGAATAAGAAAAAAATTAATGATGCATCTCCTTCCACATTTAGGAGTCTCTACTTCTTATTTGTAAGCTCATAACTCCCTCTTGTCAATATAGTGCCATCTTGGATCAGAATATGACTTTTCTTAAACAAAGTCCCAATTTTCTGATTTTCATAAGAGAGTTTTGGTGTAACTAAAAGAATAAGAAAACAAGTAAATTATGCATCTCCTTCCATATTTAGGAGTCTCTACTTCCTATTTGTAAGATCAGAACTCTCTCTTGTCAATATAGTGCCATTTTAGATCAGAATATGATTTTTCATGAACAGAGTCTCAGTTTTCTGATTTTCATAGGAGAGTTTAAGTGTAGCTAAAGGAATAAGAAAAAAAGTAAATGATGCATCTCCTTCCACATTTAGGAGTCTTTACTTCTTAGTTGTAAGCTCAGAACTCCATCTTGTCAATATAGCGCCATTTTTGATCTGAATATGACTTTTCTTAAACAGAGTCCCAGTTTTCTGATTTTCATAGGAGAGTTTTAGTGTAGCTAAAGGAATAAGAAAACAAGTAAAATGATTCATCTCCTTCCACATTTAGGAGTCTCTACTTCTTATTTGTAAGCTCAGAACTCCCTTTTGTCAATATAGTGTCATTTTGGATCAGAATATGACTTTTTTTAAACAGAGTCCCAATTTTCTGATTTTCATAGGAGAATATAGGTGTAGCTAAAGGAATAAGAAAACATGTAAATGATGCATCTCCTTCCATATTTAGGAGTCTCTACTTCCTATTTGTAAGATCAGAACTATCTCTTGTCAATATAGTGCCA
>NW_006256794.1:0-2009 GCF_000478725.1 Eutrema salsugineum | reverse complement strand
CCACATTTAGGAGTCTTTTAATTCTTAGTTGTAAGCTCAAACTTCCCTCTTGTCAATATAGCGCCTTTTTTATATGAATATGACTTTTCTTAAACAGAGTCCCTGTTTTCTGATTTTCATAGGAGAGTTTTAGTGTAGCTAAAGGAATAAGAAAAAAATTAATGATGCATCTCCTTCCACATTTAGGAGTCTCTACTTCTTATTTGTAAGCTCATAACTCCCTCTTGTCAATATAGTGCCATCTTGGATCAGAATATGACTTTTCTTAAACAAAGTCCCAATTTTCTGATTTTCATAAGAGAGTTTTGGTGTAACTAAAAGAATAAGAAAACTAGTAAATTATGCATCTCCTTCCATATTTAGGAGTCTCTACTTCCTATTTGTAAGATCAGAACTCTCTCTTGTCAATATAGTGCCATTTTAGATCAGAATATGATTTTTCATGAACAGAGTCTCAGTTTTCTGATTTTCATAGGAGAGTTTAAGTGTAGCTAAAGGAATAAGAAAAAAAGTAAATGATGCATCTCCTTCCACATTTAGGAGTCTTTACTTCTTAGTTGTAAGCTCAGAACTCCATCTTGTCAATATAGCGCCATTTTTGATCTGAATATGACTTTTCTTAAACAGAGTCCCAGTTTTCTGATTTTCATAGGAGAGTTTTAGTGTAGCTAAAGGAATAAGAAAACAAGTAAAATGATTCATCTCCTTCCACATTTAGGAGTCTCTACTTCTTATTTGTAAGCTCAGAACTCCCTTCTGTCAATATAGTGTCATTTTGGATCAGAATATGACTTTTTTTAAACAGAGTCCCAATTTTCTGATTTTCATAGGAGAATATAGGTGTAGCTAAAGGAATAAGAAAACATGTAAATGATGCATCTCCTTCCATATTTAGGAGTCTCTACTCCTATTTTGTAAGATCAGAACTATCTCTTGTCAATATAGTGCCATTTTAGATCAGAATATGAATTTTCATAAACAGAGTCTCAGTTTTCTGATTTTCATAGGAGAATTTAAGGGTAGCTAAAGGAATAAGAAAAAAGTAAATGATGCATCTCCTTCCACATTTAGCAGTCTTCACTTCTTAGTTGTAAGCTCAGAACTCCCTCTTGTCAATATAGTGCCATTTTTTATCCGAATCTGACTTTTCTTAGACAGAGTCTCAGTTTTCTGATTTTCATAGGAGAGGCTATGTGTAGCTAAAGGAATAAGAAAACAAGTAAATAATGCATCTCCTTCCATATTTAGCAGTCTCTACTTCTTAGTTGTAAGCTCAGAACTCCCTGTTGTCAATATAGTGCCATTTTTGATCTGAATATGACTTTTCTTAAACAGAGTCCCAGTTTTCTGATTTTCATAGGAGAGTATTGGTGTAGCTAAAGGAATAAGAAAACAAGTAAAATGATGCATCTCCTTCCACATTTAGGAGTCTCTACTTCTTATTTGTAAGCTCAGAACTCCCTTTTGTCAATATAGTGCCATTTTGGATCAGAATATGACTTTTTTTAAACAGAGTCCCAATTTTCTGATTTTCATAGGAGAATATAGGTGTAGCTAAAGGAATAAGAAAACATGTAAATGATGCATCTCCTTCCATATGTAGGAGTCTCTACTTCCTATTTGTAAGATCAGAACTATCTCTTGTCAATATAGTGCCATTTTAGATAAGAATCTGAATTTTCATAAACAGAGTCTCAGTTTTCTGATTTTCATAGGAGAATTTAAGGGTAGATAAAGGAATAAGAAAAAAGTAAATGATGCATCTCCTTCCACATTTAGCAGTCTTTACTTATTAGTTGTAAGCTCAGAACTCCCTCTTGTCAATATAGTGCCATTTTTTATCCGAATCTGACTTTTCTTAGACAGAGTCCAAGTTTTCTGATTTTCATAAGATAGTTTTAGTGCAGCTAAAGGAATAAGAAAACAAGTAATTTTGCATCTCCTTCCACATTTAGGAGTCTCTACTTCTTATTTGTAAGCTCATAACTCCTTCTGTCAATATAGTGCCA
>NW_006256795.1:2047-8865 GCF_000478725.1 Eutrema salsugineum | reverse complement strand
TGTTAACTAGGCTGATTCTTCTCTATCTGTCCGTACAAGACCGTACAGTCCGTACAAGATCAGCAAAGGTGCTTATCTACTCAGGTTAAGCGATATATAAGAGGACTTATCAAGAAGAGAAAAGATCTGGCCCTTCTCCCTTCTTTAGTGATCGTGTATAGATAAAGAGAGAAAGGGCTGCTTTTGGGACCACCTTATCTCTAAGATAACCGTTATACAGCTGTCTTTTCTTTTCTATTTTTGGACCTTAGTCTAGGTATCTTTTATGGCATATTCTCTTTGCTTTTGCTTTATATGTTGTATTTGCTGAAAATGTTCAATACAGAGAAATGAAATCTCTTTCTCCTGATTCTCTTTACTCTCTCTTTAGTCTTTCTAAAATACCGAATCTCTCATCACTCTTCTCTTAATCTCGTTCTTAATCTCTATTAATCCTCTGTAATTGTCTATTCTCACATGGTATCAGAGCCAGGTTCCTGAATCTGGGGGTTTATTTCTCTTATTTTTGCTCTAATCTTCTCTCCAAAACATCTTGTTCTTCGTTCTAAACCCAGAATCTTCCGTACAAAGCCCTGTTCTTGCGAAAGACTCAAGCTTTTCTCTCCTCTTCTCTTTAATCTTTGTTGTTATGGAGGGAAACAAAGCTCAGGCTCTACCTATTGTTCTCAAAGGAGCAGACAACTACCTGCTTTGGGCAAGAACAGCTAAAGCTGTGTTGTGTGGAAGGAAGCTATGGCATCATGTTGAAGATGCAAAGAATGGCGAGTCCAAAGAAGGAGGAAAGAAGCCGGCTGTGACTGATTCTGACGAGTGGTATCAGGAGGACCAGGCGGTTCTAGCTATTCTCCATGGTGCTTTGGATATCCTTATTTCAAGTCTCAAAACTCCCACTTATCAATATAATGCTAATTGGGATCAGAATATGACTTTTACTAGAAAGAGTGTAATCTCACTAGAGTTTTTGAGGTTAAGAAGGCAATAAACAGCCTCCATCAAGGAGATCTGGACTTAAAACTCCCACTTGTCAATATTGTTGAGAAGACCAATAAAAGGCTTAGACATTATAAGTATCGGTTTGATCCTTTAATATCAATACCGAGACTAATAAATGACTAAGTCCAGAATAATAAAGGCCAATGGTATCAAGGAGCTTCAGGCCCATCAAAGTGTCCAAGAATGAGTTCTCAAGTCAAAGGAACCGATGGAGGGAAGATAAAAGTCAACAGGGAAGTGGTTAGAACCTATTTAGACATGTGACTCCAGCGCATGGCTGTCACTTTCAGTCTCGGGATCTAGTTCCCTTTGTCTCTCTCTGTAACGGTCACCTAGCTAGGGCTTCCAGCCTCTTTTTGTCTGTCTATAAGTGCATTGTAACGAGAACCTAAGACAAGATGATAATGGAGACTCTTTATTCTCTCTTTCTTGTTCATCATTTCTTTTCATTCTGCAAACTATTATCGCTAATCTCTCAATAATTTCACATGGTATCAGAGCATTTGATCCATATTCTCTTTCTTTAATCTCTTTCTCTTTACAAACTCCTCATAATCTCTAGTTCTTTCTCTTCTATTCTCGCCGTTCTTCCTGTTCTTTACTTGCTCATTCTCGACTTCCCTTTATTCACCGGGTAAAAGCTTTACCTAGCGGTCCAAATCTTTCTCATGGAGAACACCAAGACAGTGGTGATTCCAGTTACTCTCAAGGGAGTAAACTATCTCTTGTGGTCTAGAACCACAAAGACGGCTCTTTGCGGTCGCGGCCTTTGGAACCATATCTTGGAAGATAAATCTCCAAAGGAAGGAGCAAGCGATGAGAAAAAGAGCGAAGAACTCACTGCCGAGGAGACCAAGTGGTTTCAAGAAGATCAGACGGTCCTCGGCCTCATCCAAAACTCATTAGATCCGGCGATTCTTGAAGCTTACTCCTACTGTGAGACCGCAAAGGCTCTATGGGAAACTCTCAAGAACGTTTATGGAAATGACACTAACCTGAGCCGTGTCTTTGAAGTCAAGAAAGCTATCAATGACCTAAGCCAGGGAGACATGGAGTTTAAAGATCACTTTGGGAGGTTCAGATCCTTGTGGGCCGAGTTTGAGATGCTAAGACCAGCTACAACCGATCCAGTGCTACTTAATGCTCGCCGGGAACAAGATAAAGTCTTTGGACTCCTACTCACTCTAAACCCTATCTTTAATGACCTCATCAAGCATATACTGCGTGAGGACAAGCTTCCAAGCCTTGATGAAGTCTGTGCTCGCATTCAGAAGGAGCAGGGGTCATCCGGTCTCTTTGGAAGCAAGGGAGAGCTTCTTACGGCCAACAAGGGGATTTACAAGCCAGAAGATAAGAGACAATGGGTCTGCGACCATTGTAAGAAGAAGGGACACATCAAAGACAAGTGCTGGATCTTGCACCCTCACCTTAAACCCACCAAGTTTAAAGATTCAAAGGCGAATGCAGCCTATGAACACTTGGGTACCTCGAAGCAAGCCGGTCCATCTCTGCACCAAGATGTTGGTGACTATGTGAGGAAAGCCGACTTGGAAGCTGTGATCAAAGCCATTGCCTCCTTGAAGGAGTCTGGTATCACTTTCTTTACTCAAAAGTCTAGTAATGATCTTATTATAGACTCGGGTGCTTCACACCATATGATTAGTAACTCGCATTTGCTTAAAGATATTAAACCGGCTTTAGGTAATGTAGTTATTGCAAATGGTGATAAAATTCCTGTTGAGGGCATTGGTAACTTGAATCTATTTGATAAGAGCTCTAAAGCCTTCTTTATGCCTAAGTTTACATCTAATCTTTTGTCGGTTAGAAAAGCCACTCAAGATTTAAATTGTAAAGCTATCTTTGGGCCTAATGATGTTCATTTTCAGGATATTGAGAATGGCAAAGTTCTTGGAAAGGGTGGAGTTAAAGATGAGCTTTATGTTCTTAAGGACTTATCTACAAGCACACCTGATTCGTTATCTACTAGTTCTTGTTTTTCTGTTTGTTTAAATGCAATGTGGCATGCTAGACTAGGTCATCCCCACTCTAGAGCTTTAGAATTAATGTTACCTCATGTTTCCTTTGATCATTCAAGCTGTGAAGCATGTATTCTTGGTAAACATTGTAAAACTGTTTTTCCAAAATCGGCTACTATCTATGAGAACTGCTTTGATTTAGTTCATACTGATGTTTGGACCTCACCCTGCTTGTCTAGAGATAACAACAAGTATTTTGTCACATTTATTGATGAAAAATCGAAATATACTTGGGTTACTCTTCTTCCTTCAAAGGATCGAGTGTTTGATGCATTCTTGAACTTTCAAAATTATATTACTAACCAATTTAATGCAAAGCTTAAAGTGTTAAGATCAGATAATGGTGGAGAATATACTAGCCAACGATTCAAAGAACATCTTGCAAAGCACGGCATCATGCATCAAACGAGTTGTCCATACACACCACAACAAAACGGGGTGGCCGAGAGGAAAAACAGGCATCTTATGGAGGTTGCACGATCGATAATGTTTCACACCAACGTTCCAAAGAGGTTTTGGGGAGATGCAGTCATGGCCGCATGCTATCTTATCAACAGAATACCTACAAAAGTCTTAAAAGACACATCCCCATTTGAGGTACTAAACAAAACTAGACCATCTATAGATCACTTACGAGTATTTGGCTGTGTTTGTTTTGTTTTAGTCCCAGGTGAACAAAGAAACAAACTAGAAGCCAAGAGCTCTAAGTGTATGTTTCTAGGCTATTCAACCACTCAAAAGGGTTACAAGTGCTATGACCCCACCTCAAATCGAACCATTGTGTCCCGGAATGTTAAATTTCTTGAGCACCAAGGATACTACACCAACAAAGATTGGGAAAGCCTTAAGGATTTATCAAGATCTCCTGGAGACCGTGCCACTAGCCTCAGATTTCTTCTTGATCATCTTGGTAACACTGGTACGCCTATATCAAATTCTAGCGATGCAACCGAGTCACTAGACATCGCCCCTCAAGCTCAAGAACAAGAGCCCGATCCAACTCCACCGCAGCAAGGTTCAGTGCAAGAAGGTGATGACATTTTGTCTGACTCAGGAGACGAAGAGGTACTAGAGGAACCAACTCACCAAGAAGAGGAGCAAGCGCCACCACTTAGACGTAGTACAAGACTGATCAAAGATCCCTCAAATTGGATTAATACTCGAGTCTACTACAATAACCAAGCTGTTGCTCATCCGGCTCAACTGCAATGCTCTCTAGACCTTGTTCCTGCTGATCATCAGGCGTTTCTTGGAAAAGTCGAGCTCGACTTTATTCCAAAAGACTATGAAGAAGCTAAAGATAAGGAGGAATGGATTCAAGCTATTGGCGATGAAAAGGGGGCGATGGAACGTAATCATACTTGGGATGAGGCCGATCTTCCACCAGGCAAGAAAGCTGTCAGCTCCAAATGGGTCTTCACGATCAAATACAAGAGCAATGGTGACATAGAAAGACACAAAGCTCGTCTCGTAGCTCGCGGCTTCACACAAACTTATGGAGACGACTATATCGATACCTTTGCTCCGGTGGCCAACCTCAAAACAGTAAGGGTAGTACTCTCATTAGCTACTAACCTATCTTGGGAGTTGTGGCAGATGGATGTAAAGAATGCATTCCTTCAGGGGGAGCTTGAAGAGGAGGTCTATATGAAACCACCACCGGGTCTTGAAGAGTCTATAGCTCCCGGTAAAGTTCTGAGACTTAGGAAAGCTATTTATGGCCTTAAACAATCACCTAGAGCTTGGTACCACAAGCTGAGCTTCACTCTTAGAGACCATGGCTTTAGAAAATCAGAATCGGATCATACCCTCTTTACACTTCAAAGCTCTCAAGGTATTGTTGTTGTCCTAGTTTATGTTGATGATATCATTATCTCTGGCAATGATATTGAAGGTATCCGGTCTACTAAAGAATTTCTTAAGTCTGTATTTGATATCAAAGACCTTGGAGCACTAAAGTACTTTCTAGGGATAGAAGTGTGCCGATCTGAAGATGGCCTCTTCTTATCTCAAAGAAAGTACACACTTGATCTCTTGAATGATACAGGTTTTCTTGAAGCAAAACCGGTTAAGACGCCGCTTGAGGAAGGGTACAAGGTCTCTCGCCAGGGGGAGAAACCAGATGAGCCGTTTCAAGATGTCCCACTATACCGCAAGCTTGTAGGTAAGCTAATCTATTTGACACTTACTAGACCTGACTTGTGCTTTGCTGTGAATCAGGTGAGCCAACACATGCAAAAACCCACTGTTTATCACTGGAGCATGGTGGAACGGATTCTCAGATATCTAAAAGGCTCAGTTGGTCAAGGCATATGGATGGGAAGGAATGACAACACTGAGATAGTCGGGTACTGCGATGCTGATTGGGCTGGGGACAGAAATGATAGAAAGTCTACAACAGGCTATTGTACATTTGTTGGAGGCAACTTGGTGACCTGGAAGACAAAGAAACAGAAGGTGGTGTCAGATTCAAGTGCAGAGTCAGAATACCGAGCCATGAAGAAACTTGCAAATGAGCTTACTTGGCTCAAGGCGTTGCTCAAGGACCTGAATATCGAGTCACCAGGCCCCATGACATTCCACTGTGACAACCAGGCGGCTATTCACATTGCAAACAACTCAGTCTTCCATGAGAGAACCAAGCATATCGAGATAGATTGTCATAAGGTTCGACAAAAGATAGAAGAAGGAGTCATCCTCCCATGTTTTACCAGAAGCGAAGACCAACTGGCCGATATCTTCACCAAAGCTGCGAGCCCCAAAGTTTGCGACCACATCTACAGCAAGTTGGGACTCGTTGATCTTGCTCATGTCTGATCTCAAGCTCCCTGATTCATAGACTTTGTACTCTTTTTCCTTGGCATAGTTTTTATCCCATGCGGTTTTTCTATGTCAAGGTTTTAATGAGGCATTGTTCTATGGGTCTTCAAGCTTAGTAATATTCTTCATATATGACTAAGCTTGAGGGGGAGTGTTGAGAAGACCAATAAAAGGCTTAGACATTATAAGTATCGGTTTGATCCTTTAATATCAATACCGAGACTAATAAATGACTAAGTCCAGAATAATAAAGGCCAATGGTATCAAGGAGCTTCAGGCCCATCAAAGTGTCCAAGAATGAGTTCTCAAGTCAAAGGAACCGATGGAGGGAAGATAAAAGTCAACAGGGAAGTGGTTAGAACCTATTTAGACATGTGACTCCAGCGCATGGCTGTCACTTTCAGTCTCGGGATCTAGTTCCCTTTGTCTCTCTCTGTAACGGTCACCTAGCTAGGGCTTCCAGCCTCTTTTTGTCTGTCTATAAGTGCATTGTAACGAGAACCTAAGACAAGAAGATAATGGAGACTCTTTATTCTCTCTTTCTTGTTCATCATTTCTTTTCATTCTGCAAACTATTATCGCTAATCTCTCAATAATTTCACATGGATTACACCCAATCTCTCCTATGAAAATCTAAAAACTGGCACTCTATCTAAAGGAATTAGAAAACTTGGAAATGATGCATCTCCTTCCACATTTAGTAGTGTCTTCCTCTTATTTCAAGTCTTTGAGGTGTATCTAAAGGAATTAGAAAACTTGGAAATGATGCATCTCCTTCCACATTTAGTAGTGTCTACCTCTTATTTCAAGTCTCAAAACTCCCACTTGTCAATATAATGCAAATTGGGATCAGAATATGACTTTTACTAGAAAGAGTCCCTGTTTTTGGAGAGAATTGAGGATTATCTAAAGGAATTAGAAAACTTGAAGGCCAATGGTAAATCAAGGAGCTCCTTCAGGCCCATCAAA
>NW_006256795.1:0-1017 GCF_000478725.1 Eutrema salsugineum | reverse complement strand
ATAAGAAAACTTGGAATTGATGCATCTCCTTTCCCATTTAGTAGTGTCTACCTCTTATTTCTAGTCTCAATACTAATAAGTATCAGTATAACCATACGGGGATCAGAATAGGTCTTTTACTAGAAAGAGTCCCAGTTTTCCGATTTTCATAGAAGATTTGAGGTGTGTCTAAGGGAATTAGAAAATTGGGAAATGATGCATCTCCTTCCACATTTAGTAGTGTCTACCTCTTATTTCAAGTCTCAAAACTCCACTTGTCAATATAATGCTAATTGGGATCAGAATATGACTTTTACTAGAAAGAGTCCAAGTTTTCTGGTTTTCATATGAGATTTGAGGTGTATCTAAAGGAATTAGAAAACTTGGAAATGATGCATCTCCTTCCACATTTAGTAGTGTCTACCTCTTATTTCAAGTCTGAAAACTCCCACTTGTCAATATAATGCCAATTGGGATGAGAATATGTCTTTTACTAGAAAGAGTCCCAGTTTTCTGATTTTCATAGGAGATTTGAGGTGTATCTAAAGGAATTAGAAAACATGTAAATGATGCATCTCCTTCCACATTTAGTAGTGTCTACCTCTTATTTCAAGTCTCAAAACTCCCACTTGTCAATATAATGCCAATTGGGATCAGAATATGACTTTTACTAGAAAGAGTCCCTGTCTTTTGAGTTTCATAGGAGAATTGAGGATTATCTAAAGGAATTAGAAAACTTGGAAATGATGCATCTCCTTCCACATTTAGTAGTGTCTACCTCTTATTTCAAGTCTCAAAACTCCCACTTATCAATATAATGCTAATTGGGATCAGAATATGACTTTTACTAGAAAGAGTCCAAGTTTTCTGGTTTTCATAAGAGATTTGAGGTGTATCTAAAGGAATTAGAAAACTTGGAAATGATGCATCTCCTTCCACATTTAGTAGTGTCTACCTCTTATTTCAAGTCTCAAAACTCCCACTTGTCAATATAATGCTAATTGGGATCAGAATATGACTTTTACTAGAAAGAGTCCA
>NW_006256796.1:0-7893 GCF_000478725.1 Eutrema salsugineum | reverse complement strand
ACTTCTAAAAAAAATAGCAACGATATACATATATCTAATGTATTATAGTATGAATCATATAAATTGTAAAAAAAAGTTGTATTTCAAATTTATACACTTATTTGTGTGGTGAAAAGCTTATGTGTCAGCTCCACAGCCAGTTTCAGAACGTTTTGCTTACGTGTCAGTTCCACAATAAGTTTTGGATGCAAAAAAACTTTTTAACCCTATTTTTCAATTACGTGTCATTTTTAATGGTTTTTATCTGAAAATGTGTTTAAATAACTTAAAATATACAGCTTCAAATTATTGTGTTTAATACTTTATTATGTTGTCAATCTAATCGTTTCTCAAATTTAATGAAATGATATTTAATTAAATCTAAAGAAAACTAAAAATTAATAAATAGAATGTCTAATGGAATGACAAGATGGAATGACTTGTGATGTCTAAATTAGGGTTTTCGACTTCTAATGTTTTGTGATTAGCTTTCATCAGTTATATATTATACATAGTTCTATAATCTAAAATAAGTAACATATGATTTTTGCAGCTATTGAAGCTTCGTTTATTTCTACCTATCTTTCGATGGATTCTATAGGTAAATATATACAGTGATGCACAGATACATGTATTTGGACGGATACGGCACTGGTACTTGCAGGAAATGTCCCTGACCGTTTCAAGTTAAACAGGGATGGCAACCATCGAACGGAGACGGCAAAGTTGGGAGATGGGGACGTCTCCGATAAGTTGTGGCGTAAATATACGTGTACCCTTATATATATAGTTTAACTTAATCCCTAAGTTAACTTATTATTTCAAAAGGAAACAGAAACATACTAACATAGAAAGAGAATAAAAGGAAAAAGACTATTTGCCTTAGTTTTTTTTTGACATCGAGACTCCTTGTCTTCCTCTGTTCTTAATCTCACGAGTCACTACTCACAGACTTAGCTTGTTTTGTTTTTTTTTTTCAAGAAATCAAACAGAGTATTTTATAAATTTTAAGACTCAAATGTGATATTTTTCATATCCTAAGTCATGGGTACTATTTCTTATAAAATTATTGACCTATCCATGCCGTACCCGTATCCATAAATTTTTATTTTGCCGTTTCCCATACCCGTTCCCGTCTCTGTTTCTTGTACCCGTACCCGTCTCAGTAATTTTTAACACTATATCTCTACTCTCTCTTTTTAATAATAAAAATGTTTTCTTAATTATTGAAATTCAATTTAATAAACTTTAGATGAAATATTAATACTCCATACTGTTATACATTTAACTGATACTGATATTATCATATTAGCAGGTCTTTCGTAGACCAAGAGACATTGTTCATCACCATTTCAACAAACAACATATCCAGCTTCAAAATATATCTTATGCTGATGAATGAAATAAGCGTAACTAAAAAGACTCTAGCAAAATCATGTACGAATTAGACGTTAGCAACTAGCAAGGTAGCCACATATTGTCGCTAAACTCGATATAGCTGGATTTTGATTTGTTAGTCATAGAAAATCCCTGGCAAACTGACAATGCCTTGTTTTACAATATGACCAATAAAACTATCCAAGACATAACTTAGATTCTTCCATCCTCATATCATGACAACTTTTTTTCTAAAATTGTAAACTCAATCAGACATAACATATAAGAAGAATAACTCCCAAAAATCTGAAAACTTGATCTACATATTAACATACTGAATCATAATCAAGCCACAAAAATTAAAAACAGAAAAATGATTAAGCATTACGGAAAACGTACTATATATTCTATCCATTGCTAATTGGTTTGAGTTACAAATCCATAAAACTTGATATGGTATCAGAACTCACACTTAGTGTCTCTATAGAATGATCTAAATAGAGCATGTTGTAATGTAGGACATGTTGCCCGAGTGAGATTCAGTTAGAAATAAACCGGAATAACTTTTATCTTGACCCAAATTGAGCATGTTAGGAATTTCACTTCAAAATTTTGATGTAAATTTCAATTCAAAATGTATTAAAGATAATATGTAGCCAAGCTATATAAGATTATATCTAAAAGATAGAGGAATTATATAGTCAAACTATATATGGTCAATTATGAATATCTAAGAAATTGAAAAATAGTCATACTCTGAATATCTAAGATATATAAAGGGAATATATAGAAGACTACTAACCAAAATTCAGGGATATTTTGGTTCCAACCCTTGCCAAGGCCTCCTAACTTTGAAAAAGTATCTGAAATATTTTAACGCATGAATTCCAAATGAATACATAAACTCTAATTATTTAGTTAATTATAAAATTTGAAAGTTACCCATTCCATTTTTTTTAACAGGTAAGAATATCATACTTGTTTTGAAAAAGTCCTAGTCCTAAAATTTTTCAAATTATGTACTGATGATAATTTTTGTTGTTCTGTATAGTACAAATATATAATTAAAATATCAAATACTATGTATATAATACTATACAAAAAAGGCAAAATAAATCTTTTTAACTAAATTTACACAGCACAAAAAAGGTAAAAAATCTTTGAAATTCAGAATAAGAAAATAAAATCCTTTTTAGATAAAGGTAATAATTTATTCACTTTGATTTTTTTGGTTCATGCATTAGCGATGTACGTATTGTTTTATTTTCTGTATTGTCTATTTCTAACTAAATTGGTACAACACTATATTAAAAAAAGCAAAAAATCTTTGAATTTCAGAAGAAAGGAAATAAAATCTTTTTTTAGGTAATTTATATTATAGAAATATACAAAACCAGCGGCGGATTCAGAAAGATTTTTTAATGGAGGCATAAATAATATACTAAAGATTAATACACTATATTTGTATATATATATATATATTAATTTTAATATCAAATCTATAGTGTTTAGCTTTTGGCGTTTAGCTTTTTCATGAATATTCAAATTATGGAAAATATAAAATTTTACAAGATATGTTACTCATGTTCTATTTTTTTTTTATAACAAATTGGAGATACAGTTTAGAAAAAGCAAAATAAATATATATATATATATATATATATATAGTAAACAATAAAGTTAAATAAAATGAAAAATATTTAAAAGATCGGTATGCATGTCTCAACTTTTGAAAAAGGATAAAAAATGCAATTGCAAAAACACATAATAAAGAAAATGAAATTAATCAGGTTATAAGGAAATATTTACAGAAATCTTCAGAAAGAAATCGTATAATTTTGGAGAATGTTGAACAAAAATGAAGCAAAAAAGTAAGAAGGAAAATATATTAAATGAATAAGGGCAATAGTTATTGAATACTGAACGTGACAATACTCAGAATGGTAAGGGTTGTATTAAAAATTTTGTTCACTCATGAATATTATGTAATTTATTCACATAATATATTTAAGAATATTACTGGGTGCATGCACCAATGGATACGTCAACTCTTGCCCTAAAGTGAGGATATCTTATTTAATCAAAAAAACAAAACATAGCCTTACTAAGCTTTTCTAGTCATCATATGCAACTCAGAGGACTTGCTTCATCTCGATCTTGTGACTCTAACAAGAGTAAAAACAAATATTTTATTAGATTTTTCTCAATATTCATATTATCATAGTTTGTTATTTTCATTTTCGATATCCTTTTATTCAACATTTTTTACCTCGTATTTTCTAAAATTTCTCTTCATCAGTTTTATGTTATTCTTCTTTTTCTTCTTAACTTTTTTCTCCATTTTTCTCCATTTTTCTCCATTTTTCTCCTCTACTTCTTCGACTTCTATTTCTTCTATTTCTTTTTTTTTCCATTTTTTCTTCATCCTATTTTTCTGATTTTGTTTCGTCTCTTATTTTTACTTATGTCATATATATACATATATATATATATATATATTCTTCCTCTTCTATTTCAGAATCATTTGTGTGTTTCTCTTTATATTTTTAATTTTTTTCTTCCTCGTATTTTTCTTATTCTTATTCATCATCTTTGATTTTCATTTGTATCATTGTCGTTTTCTTTAACTAATTCTTCTTATTATTTTTTCCAGTTTTTACTTCTACAAGACGGTTAGGAGAAACCGGTTTGGGGGTCATCTTCTTCAGAATCCCTACAAAACTCATGAGGAGGTATGAAAATTTTGAAAATTTTGTCTTACTTTAAACGATAATTATTTTTTGCTATTTCAATTGGTATTAAAAAATCAGTTCATGTCTTGCTTGTCACAATGGATGAGCAAAAAATACCAAATTTGAAAAAACCTCAACTAAGCTGCAAACCTAACTTAATAATGAAGTTTATGTGTCATGTATTTTTTATTTAACCTAATTCATTTCTAAAAACCAATGCAAGCTTATCGGTGACTACATAATTACCTAGTCTTTATAATAAAGTCTACGTTAAAAAAATACATGACACATATAGTCACGTCTTCCCCATTGTAGACTTCATTATTACTGGCTGAAGAATGGTGCAAGACACATCTTCACAAACATTGAATAACAATCACAATCAACGAAAAACACGACTTCTCACCAAAACCAATAGATTTAGAAAATTACTGGCCTAAGAAGATTAAGAAGATCGATGTTATATCAATAGGGAAACGAAATTATACCTACGAAGAAGAATATCAGAAACGTATACATAATCACTCATTAACAAATAAAAACACAAATTTGGTCAATGAAGAAAGCAATGGTGACAAATATTAAGAAAAAGGTTGAGAGAAAACGGAACCAAACAAAGAGAAAACAGTAAGCGCATATAATATATATTTACCTATAGAATCCATCGAAAGATAGGTAGAAATAAACGAAGCTTCAATAGCTACAAAAACAAAATTCACATGTTACTTATTTTAGGTTATAGAATTATGTATACTATATAACTGACAAAAGCTAATCACAAAACATTAGAAGTCGAAAACCCTAATCTAGACATCACAAATACCGTCATTTCATTAATCATTTCATTTATTAATTTTTACTTTTTCGTTAGATTTAATTAAATATCATTTTATTAAATTTGAGAAATGATTAGATTGACAACATAATAAAGTATTAAACCATTATAACTTGAAGCTGTATGTTTTAAGTTATTTTAACATCTCTTCAGATAAAAACCATTAAAAAAATGACACTTAATTGAAAAATATGGTTTAGAAGTCTTTTTGCATCAAAAACTCATTGTGTCTATACACAGTATCTTTCTGCAGCCACTACTATTATTGGTGATACAAAATAAAAGATATAAAGTTGGGCTGGATTTCTTTTTTTTTTTCTTAAACATAGATTTATTATTAAATTTTGTGATTTTTTTTATGTTAATTCCCTTTTTTATATATACTATTTATTCGTAACCAAAATTATAGTCAAATGAAAAAATATTTTCTACTCTCGACACATACCATTTATTCGCTAACCAAAATTGTAGTCAAATAAAGAAAACATTTTACTCTCGACAGAAAAAATATCGTTGTTGAAAATAAAAGAGTCTTTCACATATAATATAAATATGAAATTTGAATTTTGTCTACAGTTTTATAAGATTCATTCAATAATACATTAATATATGTATACCCTCTCTTCATGTTTAAAATAGGATTTTATGAATTTTTACGAATGAATAATTGAACATCTAATTAAAACATATGGATATCTATTGTGCATATACACAATATTTTTTTTCGTCCGCTACTAGTCAATGGTGACAGAAAATAGAAGAAATAAATTTAGACTGGAACTTTTTTTATAAACTACATAGGTTTACTAACAATATTTTCTGATTCATTTATTTTTAACGTGAGTTCCTTTTTTACACATACCATTTACTCATTATCCAAAATTATAGTAAATGAAAAACAATTTCATATTCTCTCGACACATCCCATTTATTTATAAGCCAAAATTATAGTAAAATGAAAAAAAAATCTTACGCTCAACGGAAAAATATTGTTGTTGAAAAAGAAAGACTCTTCCACATATAATGCAAATTATAAATTATTTTGTGTATAATTTTATAAGATTCATTCTAGAATACATTAGATATATTTCTATCGTCGCTATGTTACATAAATAGGAATTTATGAATTTTTACGAATAAACAATTTAATATCTAATTAAAACAAATACCAAAATATATATAAATAAAATGAGTGTTTTCTGAATTATATGAAACCAATAATCCCAAACTCCATTTCATCCTTTAGCCGCTCAATCGTCGGGATTGTAGTTCAATCGGTCAGAGTACCGTCATGTGCGATGCAAGTGACTACGCAGTTGGAGTCGTTTTGGGGCAAGACCTTGTGTTATATCACCTGATCTCGATTTTTCAATCCAATATTTGGTAGTACTTTATCATTAAGATAGAATTGGTGGAGATCACAAACCTCTAATCTCCGCCTATAAAAGCCAAGAGAGTGAAGAGATAAAGGGTCAATCCAAAGAGAAAAAGTTTTATGTTTCTCCTATTTTAATCTGCTTTCGATCTTTGTCTCGAAATAATCGACTAGAAACCTTAGAATTAAGAAATGTCACTATGCGAGTTGAGAAGCCTCTTGAAAGGCAGAAATCATGAGCAACTAACGCAAGAAGGTGGAGATGGTATTCGTACTGAACATAAAGGTATACGTACATAGTTGTTATTGGGGAGAGAGTATCATTACGTTGAATGTGTATAGTATTGGATGTTTTTCTTTCCGTTTTATGGTTCACATCTAATCCTCGTTTGCTTTTGGATTTTTTTCCTTATACATCAGAATCAAATCGAAACTCATTTTTCATCAATATTGTGGAAAGACAGTAAGCTATATTTTTCATTTTTTTTTCTTGTATTTTTCTGTGTGTTTTCCTCGTGTTTGATACCATTGGTTTATCAGATCTGCATGCATATTACGATGCTCTTTGTATTTTATGGTTAATCATTTACTAGTTTAATGAAACTGGTATATAGTATATGCACACCTTGTGTAAATGCTTAGTCATTTTTCTGTTATAATTTTTGTGACTTGAATGTGACTTCAGTATGTCGATAAATGGATCGAATTTTCAGATTTGGGGATGGATTTTTCTTATATGTTATGTCTGATTGAGTTTACTCCAAAAAACAAATGTCATGATTTGGTGATGCATGAATCCAATTCATATCTTGGATATGATTTCTGGTTTAATTAGATAGAGTTTACATATTTTTTTAAGAGGCTTCATTATGAAGTCCTGCGAGTACTACGCAAGCCATGTCTTCCCCATTGTAGACTCAAAGATTTAGCTTGGAAGCTTATCTGAGTATCCGGAAGCTCAGATAACTTAACTCTTCTAACTTTATTTCTTCTTCTTATGGGTTACTTGGCTCTCCTTCTTGGGATGACTCCCACACAATCTTTTCCTTTACTCTTGTTAGAGTCACGAGATTGAGATGAAGCAAGTCTTCTTAGTTGCATATGATGACTAGAAGAAGCAATACTGTTTCCTTTATCATCATGTGACACAGGAATGCATCGAACGAAGGTTTCGTACCCTCTTGGCACTTTAACAATGGTTGACTGTTTGCTTTCTACTTCGATTAGTTCGTCGCTTTCATGTTTGGGATATTGTGGCGGCTTTACCTGTTTGAAGCAATTCATGTCTCAATCAATAAAAAAGGTACCATACAAAACCATCTTCAACAAGAAATTTTGGAAACTATAAACAAAGTAATAATTTTGAGATGGGCCATAATGAACCTGTTCGTTAGGAATCCATTCTGTTTCATTGAGCTCTAACTCCTGCCGCAACATTAAAAAAAAAAATTTGATGAAATGGTGGAAAAAAACTAAAATAGTATTATCATTAATCATATATATAAGGGACACTATATATAATCTCTATTTTTTTTACCTCATTCTCGTACTGGTTATTATCCGCATACAACTTTGAAACGATTTCATCGAAATAT